>NW_016808198.1:1745851-1774951 GCF_001698545.2 Rhinopithecus bieti
ATCAAACTTTTCAGGAAAAAAAAAAAAAGAGACCAAGAGAGGGGTGAATGAGACAAAAATTCTGTCCAATGCTGTTTTTATTAGGTCTTTGATTTTTTGGAAAACTGAGTTTATTCTCTATAAAATAATTTAAAATATTTACTTCTTAAAAATTAAAATCTTATAATTATTACTTTGGCAAAATGAATGGTTATTTGACAGTCACCTGTGTGTGATCCTATTTAGATTAAGTGTTTAAAATATTTGACATATTTGAACAGCTTCTCCAAGTCAATTTCAAATTCAAGGTTAAATCTTTTTTTATCTCAAACTAACTCAGGAGGACTTTAACTTTGGAGGACTAAAGAGGACCATTGCAGCATCCAAAAGAGAGATAAACAGTCTTACACAATATGTTAAATGATATGGGAAGAATTGTCACATATAATACAATGTTTAATCTTCTTTGAGTTATATTTTAATGGATTTGTTATTACTATATGTTTCAAAATTATATGAGAGTCCTACAATTTTGATACATCATGATATATGTTATCAGTCATAATTATGGTTATTATTCTGAATAATTAGTGTTCCCCAAATGTTGTGTCAATTGCATCTTCAACCATAATCATGTTAAGTCCTGAACACTGTAATTGTTTAATTTTTATGCATTCTCTCTCTCTTTGGAAGAGATTATAATCCTAAACTGTTGTGTCTTCAAGGAGGTTCATGAAAACCATAGAAAGGACCCTGATAATCACTTTTGAAAGGAGATCTTTAATAAAATTTGGATTATATCATTTGGACTGGATAAGAATTCCCAGAACTCTAATGTAGAGATGGACTGGTTTATACAATGGCTAACCCAGCAGGATAAGAACTAATTGCATACCAAGAAAAAAGCTTGCCAGAGTTTCATGCTAAATTATCCAGTATTAAAATTGGTAAGATATGCAATTTGTGTAAACTGTATGGTCCAAGTCAAATTACTTGTGATCCTATGATAATCCATTTAATAAATAGTACTGTGCACTTGAATTTGAGAAACCAAATTGGTATTTAAGTAGATAATATTTAATGTTAAGCATCAATTCATGGAGAACCTAGATGGTCCCCTGCTCCTTCCCTGTGTTCTTTTCTTTTTCATCTTGTTTTTAAAGTTTCCATTATTAAAATCTCTGTGCTCCATGACTCATCATAAAAGAGATAAAATAATCCAGTATACTAACTAATTCAATCATATATTTATAGATGAACAAATGTCAATCATTGGTCAAAAACCATTTTATAAATTTAGAACAGTCACCACAATCGATCCAATTATCAATGTTTGGTCGCTAAACTCCTGAAGGACTATTTGAACATTTGATTTCATTTAACTGCCAATTTCAGTAGTTTCTGGTGGTACAGAAGCATTTTTATTCAAAAGTCTGATGCTATTACAGTAGCTAAAAAGTTATTAGGAAATATATTTCCTTCATGGAGCATTCCTGAAGAAATCTTTAGTGATGGAGGTACTTGTTTCACTAGACTCATTGCAAAACAATTAAATAAAGTATTATAGATACAATAGCATTAGACAAAGGTAACTGAATCAACTGGATTGCATCAGTCATTATTGCAGATTGATTACAATCAGATTTACTTCCACTGGAAAATATAATTTACTCCTTACAAAATTGTCACTAGAAGTCTTATCCCCAATATTAGAACCTCACGCATCTTTCAGTTATGACTAAATGTTGCAAGACTTTAATGCATTTCATTAAAGTATATTTTCACTAGGTAAAGGAAGCTTTCATGATCCACCAACTGAAGACAATCAAAGCTTCAGGATCTATAACCCAGACATCTGGTTTTGTGTAAACCATTAGAGAAAACCACTCGCCACCCACAATGCAGCAAAATTTTGGAAGCTCAGACCTTGGGCCTGTAATCTCATAGCTCAGTAGGGCCCCTTCAGACTCTTGGAATTGTACACGTGTTAGAAACCTTAAAGTAAAGCTAATCAGAAAGGTTTGTCCCCAGAAGTAGACGGTGTCTTAGACATGAACAGCTTTCCTACGATTGAGGATTAAGATTTTTCTGCCATCATGAAACTCTTCTCTCTCTTAATTTTGCTTTCTTACTTACGATTATATGAACTATAGAACTGAAAATTTCACAGACAATTTTATACATGGGAAGCCTTAGGTCTTGATGGATAGAATATGAATGTTTAATGTGGGCTAGGAATTTTAATGGTACTTTTGCTTCTCCATAGTCAGAAACAGAATATTGATTCATTCCTCTTAACCTGCATTATAGAATAGAGAGAATGTTGCAAGGAGGCCTTTACCCTTCTGGATGGGCATCATTTATTATTATGTCCTTGTTTTATGATTTGGAGTAAATGCAAATGAAGCAATGATTAGAAATGCATCCCTTATAATACGCAATGTAGCAGATTCTATTGCAAAGATTATGGTTGCACAACAGACTTCTTTAAGTTTTCTTGCTAAAGTTGAGCTAGATAATAGAATTGCTCTACTGGCTGAATAGGGAGTAATCAGTGCAGTTGCTAACACTCCTTTTGCACATGGATGAATACATCATGTATCATAGAGACTCAGTGGCAGAAAATTAACAAATGGGCTGCTCAGTTAAAACAAATACATTCTTCATCTGGTTCATTGTGATAATTTTTTATTTTAGTTGGTTTGGTTCATGGGGATCCTGGCTATAGAGTATACTACCAACTATTGGTATTATCCTCCTTAGAGTTAAAATAGTAGTCTCCCTGGTGTGCTTTATTCTATCAAAAGTTTTTAATGTTCACATGCAGCCATGCAGAGAATGCCAAATGGTCTCTTTTCAACTGAAATGACAAAAATTCAAAGGAATATGTAATCATGGGGAAACTGTAACCTTAAATGACATAATAAGACCAAAACCCAAAATGATGGAGCCCAGAAATCCAAAATGAGTTAACTGGGAGTAGTGCCAAAATTGGGAATTGTTAAACAAAATTTTGGGACGCAATTTTCTTGAATTGAACTCATGCAT
The DNA here is from genome assembly GCF_001698545.2 of Rhinopithecus bieti. Lineage (NCBI taxonomy): Eukaryota > Metazoa > Chordata > Mammalia > Primates > Cercopithecidae > Rhinopithecus > Rhinopithecus bieti. The sequence continues at coordinate 1,748,879 of NW_016808198.1, forward strand.
TAGGTCCATAGACCAAGCCAAAATGAGACACTAATACTAAATGCTACATAATCAAACTGAAACGTTAGGGAAGCAGATAGATCCCAAAACAAGTAATTTTTTATTTTTACCTGAAAACAATAGATTTCAGTGTAATAGGGAAATCCCCTCTGCTCTAATCCTTACAAAATAGTTACCTGAAGTAATCAGTCAGGTTTCCTTTCTTCCATTGTTCCCACCTTACAAAACCCATTGTTCTGCTATTTTCCAGTGGAGTTTAAGACCAAATAAGTCAATTTATCATGGTTAAAGTTTATGATATCTGTTGTTTAATTTTGATGCATTCTCTCTCTCTTTGGAAGATATTATAATCCTAAACTGTTGTGTCTTCAAGGAGGTTCATGAAAAGAATTGAAAGGACCCTGATAATCACTCTTGAAAGGGGATCTTTAACAAAATTTGGATTATATCATTTGGACTGGATAAGAATTCCCAGAACTCTAATATAGAGATGGACTATAAAGACATCAATGCTTAAAGACATAATGACATAAAGACATCAATGCTTAAAGTTTTGGTCAACATCTCAATATTTTAGCCTAAAGCTGACTCCTTACACATTTTTAAGTTTAACCTAAAGATTTCTTCATACATCGTGAACTCTAACCTAACTGAATGTGTAAACAGACTGTAACCTACTCTTGTTCCAAATAGCCACATCTCAGCCACTCACAGCAGCAGAGTTTCAGCCAATCGCAGACAGCCAACTGTTCAAACCACATTCAAAGAATCCAAACACTGACTTGTGACCATTTCAGCTAGTTCTGTATCTCACTTCCCTTTTCTGTCCATAAATGTTTTGCGCCCATGTGACAGCCCCTGAATCACTCTGAAGCTATTCCAGTTTGAGAGCCTTCCTTATTCTCAAAGCTTTCTTTGCTCAGTGAAGCTCTGTTTAATTTAATTTAAGTTTTTCTTTTTAACACTATGCTATCAACTACAATTGTAATCAATATAGAAAATGATTCTCGTGAAGGTTGCTAAACTGATTAAATTAGTTTTCAAACTTCCAGTTGCTCTCACCTTGGGTTCCTAATCACTGTATTAAAAGAACCAAAATTTTATTTCTCAATACTAATTCCCTGGCAACTCTTTTTACCATAGCAATGATTATCTACCTAAACACATAAACTATATAACTCTCTTAATGGTTTCCTAAAGCTCCTTTCAGTTTTAAAATTTGTGATTTTTAGTGTGTTTTTTAATCAATATTTATAATTATAGAAATAATTTTATCTTGCTCGCCTATTATGAAGGATCAATGTAAAATTGGTAAAATGATTGAATAGACATGAAAACAAAATCTTATTATTATTGAATGCTTAAAATTGACCTGAGAGATCATTGCATTATTTTATTTTCTGAATAAACAGATTCCATTTTATTCTTTGTAGAGTTAGTAAAATAATGTAGTATGACATAAGACAGTAAATATAGCTACTGTTTCACAAAACTTCCTTTTATGTACTTACACATACCATGTTAACTAGGTGTGTTTCTTTTTCTGGTGGTTTGAACATAAACTAATTATAAGCATATATTATTTAAGCATCTGTTATATATAAAGCAGTCAACAAAACAATCTTTCTCAAATAATTATTTAGATTGACAAACTATTACTATTTCACTAAGAGGAACAAGTTAATATAAAATTAAGCTCTTGTCCCAGCTAATTGCATTCACTAAGTAATTCCTAACTTACTCAAAATAAGACTCAAGCTCATTTCTGAGAACTGGCTCCAATAGCTGAAATTGTCTATCAACAAATTTTCTAAAGTTTCAAAGATAGTTACTGCTCAGTTATTTATCCATCTCTATTTCCATATCTATTTTGATATTTGAGCAGCCTATATGGTTGAAAATATAGAGTAGAGAGAGTCAACCTGGTAAGATATATAGATAGGCAACAAATACATAACAATATACTAGGCAAAGTTCTTAACTCTTCCTAATTGAAAACAGAGGTAGCTCTAACAGAATTGTCTATATTGATCAATTTAACCACCTCTTGCCTGACTGGCTTTCAGAACATAAACTCCTGCACTCAGAAAAGACAGTGTGATTGTTGTGTCCAGAGTGAGGCTATATTACTAGCAGAGGCAATGCTGCCCTCACAGGGGTTGGGTGGGGTGATTACTTCATCTAAAGAAGCAAGATTGATGAATTAGGAAGAATAAGACCTGGTAGAAAGAGGGACCAGAAAGCACTGACCTAAAGGAAACTGAAGCAAAAACATCTGAAGTATGGATTTGCTATTTGTATAAAGTGTCTCAGTGTCTACATGTTCAGATGTAGAAAGTTGTAGACTCTCATAATTTTCTGGCTGCAAAATGCCAAAAGCCTGTAGCTATTCCTTTCATTTTACGTATCAGAATGCTGAGACTAAAAGTAACAGAGACTTGGTTGGTATAAAATATCAGATATGCTTCATGTCATTTCTGAGTCTCTTTGACAATGACAGCATCATGTGTAAATTTTAAAGGACTATTTACGTGTTAGGAATTAATAGTTTATGGTACTTGTTATTTCTCACAGTGTCACTCTTTTACTGGTAGCATAGGGCCTTTAAAAGTCTTGAGCCTCAATTAGTTACTGTATGATAGCATTATGTGCCTTTCCTGATGCAGTTTCTCATCTTTCCATGAACTTTAAATTGCAGGAGACTTCTATGAAATGAAAAAAACTGAAACTCAGATAAAATTCATAGTAAGAAAAAATTAATATAATCAAAAAGCTTGTCCTTTTATCTAAAGTAAAAATAGATAACTTCCCTGTCTCCATGATTGTGACAGAACTAGTATTGTATTAAAACCAGGGCAAAGGAAAATATCAGAAAACAAAACATATTGTCTATCTTTTGGGGAGGATGAGGTTTGAAGTAGAGGAGGATTTTGTTATGCTTATCTATCACCTTCTTTGAGAAAGTTTCTGTGTAGAGTCTACACAGCATGGCATCCCATGGTGATTTTACAGGCCTGGCAAATTGTCTCAGCCTTGATTATAAATTCCGTGAAGATTTATTAAGGACTTTATGTACATGGCAAACACTAGACTAAGCAATAAAAGTGCACGCAAATGCTTAAAAGGGGGACACAGACAAAGTTGAAAATAATTAAGATTCACTAGGGTGAGCCCTAAAACTCAACTAGTAATCATAGCATAATAATAAGACAGGCTTTAGAATCTGTAGAGAACTTAAAAATGAAGACAACAGAGTTGGAGATATTTTTATTATTAAGTAGGTGTTTAAAATGTATTCAAGAAAAACTAAAAGGCTTTACAGAGGTATAGTTATATGTATTTTTTAGATTATCAAGAAGACTTTTGGTTTGACAGAGCTTTTATGGAAGGCACTAATAGCTGAAGATATACATGCATCCAAAATCAGATGTTAGGAACGCTGGGAGTTCTCTATGAGGAAACACTGAAGGATTTTAAACAGGATATTGTTAAACGTTTCCAGAGATCATATTATGGAGTCACCTTTCAAGTCGTATAAGTCCAATTCATTTACTTCGTGTTTTTCAACATAATCTATTTCTTGGTTTACCTCTTCTTTCTCTGGAGGTGTCTGTGGTTGTGGCAACACTGTTAGCTTCTCCTTTTCCTCCTTTTTCTCAATTTATCCTGCTTTTCCTCCTCCTCTCCCTCTTCTCCATCTCCTTTAATCCTCCTCTTCCTTCTTCTTTAACAATTTCATAACATACTCTCAAAATTATTGGTACTTTAGGTCTCAAAACTCTGTGAAGCTAATTAAAATCAAAGAGCTTTCATACTGAGTTAATAGATTTCAGAGCTTGTTATGAACATGTTGATTATTGCTCTGTTGCTTTGCCAACTCTGTAAGTATAATGCAAAACTTATGGAAGGCATTCTTTAGAATGATTTTGACTTAAAGACAAAAAACGTAATGTTTTCTAAAAATTTGTGACCAGTTCAAATAGCATTATTAGTTTGGAAGACTTTGGTAATAATAGTATTCATTTACCATGTGCATGATATGGTTTAAACAATATTGGTTTTCTGTTGCCATATAACACACTAATACAAACTGAGTAGCTTGAAACAATACCTGTATATTAACTAACAGTCTGAAGGTCAAAAGTTCAGTCACGTATGACTGGATCCTATCCTCAAGGTCTTAAAAGGGTGAAATCCAAGTGTCAGCTAGATTATTTGTCTTTCTGGAGCTTGTGGTCCTTTTTCTAGTTCACATTATTACTGGTAGAATTCAGTGGATTGCAGTTGTAGTACAACTGAGGTTACTGTTCACTTGCTGGCTTTAATACAGAGCTTATTCCCAGCTTCCAGAGGCAAGTGAAACTTCCTCGAAATATAACCCCTTCCTTACACCCTCTTATGCTTTGTATATCTCCGACACTTGAAAGGGCAGTGATTTTAATGCCTCATCTAAGTTGGTCAGGCTCACATAGATATTCTTCACCTTCATTAACTTAATTGATTGGATTGAGTTTAATCCTTGGAACATGAACTCAGGTATATGAATCAAGGTATTTTGTTGAGGTGATCAGACCCAACACCAGGCCGTGGGGGCTACGAAGTCCAGCGGAGTCAAAGAAATGAGACAACACAAGTTAAGGGTGCATAAAGTGGGACCAGAGAGCCAACCCTAGTATGGAAGCTGTGAAGGCCCTGAGCTCTGGAAGCCCGCACTATTTATTGGTGATCAAACAAAGAAAGAGGTGGTGAGGCTGTGGAGGTTGAAAGAAAGCAGTGTATCAAGCACATGATCTACAGGTGTGATGGTTTAGCATTTTCTTTGAAGCATATGGAATATGTTCTGCTACTTGAGATAATGAGAATATGTTCTAGTTTAAGATACAATTGATCTATGAGCCTGGGAGTGTTAGAAGCAAGGAGCCAGAAAGTCTGGACATTCCAGAGGCCATGAGGGGCTTTATGCCCTGAGCACTGAATTCCATCCAGGCTACCAGGGTTTTTTATGCCCTGGGCTTAGATTGTGGTGTGGCAGGGCAGTCTTCCACCCCTTGGCATGGAGCTTGGTGTTCCAAAGGCCATGAGGGGTTTTAGGGCCTGGACCCTGGACATGTTCCGAGACTCTTTTACATTATGTCAGACATGTAAGCCCTGCCTCCGCTTTTTTCCCGACACTCAGCTTTTCCCCAACAGTATTTTCAAGATATGCTTTTCTTACATCTGAGAAATCTCTTTGCTATATAATTTAACATAATCAAGACAGGTGTATTATATCATCAACAAGGCCCCCACACTCAAGGGCAAGATATCACACAAGAATAGACAGAAGTGATAGGAGACATCTTAAAAATTCTGCCTACAATATAAGCATTCTGTTAAATGATTTATATACATTATTTTGGTATCTTGATATAATTTGATTGTCCCAGATTTATAGATAAGTAAAGCTCGTCTTTGAGAGAGTATGAAACTTGGCCAGCTGGCCATGGTGGCTCACACCTATAATCCCAACACTTTGGGAGGCTGAGGCAGATGGATCACCTGAGGTCAGGAGTTCGAGACCAGTCTAGGCAATATAGTGAAACCCTGCCTCTACTAAAAATGCACAAATTAGCCAGGTGTGGTGGTGCATGTCTGTAATCCCAGCTACTTGGGAGACTGAGGCAGGAGAATTGCTTGAATTCAGAAGGCGGAGGTTATGGTCAGCCTAGATCACACCACTGTACTCCAGCCTGGGCAATAGATTGAGATTCTGTCAAAAGAAAAAGAAAGAAAGAAAGAGAGAAAGAAAGAGAGAGAGAGAGAGAGAAAGAAAGAAAGAAAGAGAGAGAGAGAGAGAGAAAGAAAGGAAGGAAGGAAGGAAGGAAGGAAGGAAGGAAGGAAGGAAGGAAGATTCAACTGAGTTGGATCTGAAATCCAAGGACAAAATATTTTATACTATGAGGCTGGGTGCAGTGGCTCACACCTGTAATCCCAGCACTTTGAGAGGCCAAGGAGGGCGGATCACAAGGTCAGGACATCGAGACCATCCTGGCTAACGTAGTGAAACTCCATCTCTACTAAAAAAAATACAAAAAAATTAGCCGAGTGTGGTGGCAGTCACCTGTAGTCCCAGCTACAGGTTGGGAGAGGGAGGCTGAGTCAGGAGAATGGCATGAACCTGGGAGGCAGAGCTTGTAGTGAGAAAACATTGTGCCACTGCACTCCAGTCGTGGGCAGACAGAGCGAGACTCCATTCAAAAAAAAAAAAAAAAAAAAAAAAAAAAAAAAGAAATTATAACTATGAAATACTTCTTTGTTAAACAGTAATTTCATTTACAAAATAGTTAGAATTATAACTTTTAATGAAAAGTATAGATTAACATGTCCCTTTTTTTCATTTTTATGGTATGCATAACTGAGAATTCCATATTGATATAAAACTGAACACCAGATATTAAACAATATTGATTAATATCTCGCAGGGGTGTTGTGTAGTTTTTTTTTTATTATTATTTATACTTTAAGTTCTAGGGTACAATGTGCATAACCCTGCAGTTGTTACTTAATGAGACTTGTCCATGGTTGGTGTGCTACACCCATGCACTCGTCAGCACCCATCAATTCATCATTTATATCACGTATAACTCCCCCAATGCAATCCCTCCCCCCATCCCCCCTTCCCCATGAAGGACCCCAGTGTGTGATTTCCCCTTCCCGAGTCCAAGTGATCTCATTGTTCAGTTCCCAACCTATGAGTGAGAACATGCGGTGTTTGTTTTTCTGTTCTTGTGATAGTTCGCTAAGAATGAATGGTTTCCAGACTGCCATCCATGTCCCTACAAAGGACGCAAACTCATCCTTTTTTATGGCTGCAGAGGTACCATGGTATATATGTGCCACATTTTCTTAATCCAGTCTGTCACAGTGGGAAAAAGCAGGGTGTGTATGTTTTTGTGTGCATGCCTGTGTGTATTTGTGTGTGTGTGTGCACACATGCATATATTGTGAAGTGTTAGTTCAGTGGCACTGGTGTTACAGGATTACATTCTTCATCAGTTTCACAATTTGTGTTTCATGTGTGTGTGTGTGCGCACGTGTGTGTTTAGTGTCCCTTCTATAAAATAATACAAATAAGTTAAAACTGAACTCCTTATCATAGAGATCATTGATCCACAAATATTGAGGGCGGAATTCTAAGATGTCCTGGATTCTCAACTTCTCTCATACATTCTATATATAATTCCCATGACTATGAATATGATGAATTTTGCTCCCATGGTTATGTAATATGGCCCAGTAGGCTTAAAGGTAAGGAGCTCAACTGGTGGGTGTGACCTAATCACACAGACCTTTTAAAAGCAGAAAGGCCTGCTCACAGAAGGAAAAGTCAGAGATACTTCATGTCTGAGAAGGACGTTTTCTGTTGCTGAGATAGAGAAGATCAAGTAACAACAACTTTAGATCAGCCTCTGGGAGCTAAGAATGATCCGTGGCCAGCACCTAGCAAAACAACAGGACCTCTTATGACCACAGGAAAGGAATTATTCTAGTGGCCTGAAAGAGCTTAGAAGTAGGCGTTTCTCCATATTAGCTTCCAGATGAGGATATAGTCAGCTGACACCTTGATTTTAGCCTGGTGAGACTCAACTAGCCGAAGATCAAAATTAAATGCATCAAATTCTTAGTCACAGAGGTTGAGATAATAAATTTGTGTTGCTTTAAACTGCTAAATATGAGGTAATTTGTTACTCAGCAATGGAAAACCACTGAAAATATAAAAGGGAATTTTAATATCATGGGTTCTTTAATCATTTGAGTGAATTTCAAAAGCTTCGTTGGGTTCTTGAAGAAAACCATGCAGGCATGTTCAGACATGGGCACTGGTTTCTTAACAACCAAACTAGATTGTCTTGTCAGGATGCTTCAAGGAGTTACACCCTTAAAATCCATCTGTTCAATAGCTATGAGGCGAGATTTCCAACTGACACATATGATTGCTCTCACGTAGACTATCCAAGATTTGAAAAGGAGTGGTCGCACTTGGCTGGTTACTTGGAATGAGAGACTAGGTTTGGTTTATTGAAGCCACTGAATTATAATGATGACTGATTCTCTTTAATCTCTTAAATTAAAACAATAGTATTAATAAAATGATAAAAATGGTAAAAGAAATGAGATGGAAAATTAAGAAAGGCAGTAGAAAATGATAATGTGGAGGGTGAGGGTGCATGTTGTTGTTAGAAGGTGAACTAAAACCTCAGTGAAATGTATAAATAACCTGAACTTAATCTGGAATACATGTTTGTATTTCACATATATGGAATTACTTTTATTTACCAAGCTTTTAGACAGTCCAGCTGTTAAATATTCTATATATCAGGTATTAAAGGTTATCATAACATATGGCTTTTACAAAAAAAATGTTAAGTCTAAAATTATTTTTTTCCCAAAAGGCCATTACAAAGAGATATTTTCTTCCTCCTAAAATAAAAAAAAAGCAACACACACACACACACACAATAGTATTATCCCTGATAAATGGATACCTAATGTCTTTCCTTCCTATAAAATAATTATTTTGAAGTATTGGCAGTTCCCCTTATATGCACATGCTGATGAGCACAGGTGTCTAAAAGCCATATAGTCACACTTTCTAATTCATCTTTTTCATTAAGGCAACATTATACTTTATTATAGCACTTCAATCATGTTAGTTTTTTTTTCATGTCTACATTATTCTATTTCATCAATGTTTCAAAAACAATGCCAAGACTATTTTATATTTTATAATAAACAGGCAATGAAATTTAAATCAATAAGCACTTCAGTTCTAACACGTGCCGCTTGGGTTTAGAGAGAAATATGGTGTGAATTAGCATCCTCCCTTTACATAAAAAGACTCATTAAGGAAGACATTCATATGGTGAGACATGATAACCTATTGGAAACACTCTAATAAAAAACCAATCACTTATGTTTTCATAGCACTGTAATGCTTACGAAGTAGGAGTATGGAGTCAGAGAGTCGGTTTTAACAAAATTATTTATTAATAAGTAGTAAAAATACTGATTAAACTATTTCCTACTTCCTGCCAACTATAGTCACTTGGAAGGAAGATGCTAAAAGAAATCCAAAGTGTCAAAGAAACATTAAGATTGGAATGTAGCATGCTCTGACGTATATAGTCTTCTTAGCTAATATGGTCTTTGTTGTTTTTATTTTCTTTTTTGTTTTTTAGCATGCACCTACATCTTGATTACAATTAAGAAATATCTTTCCAACTGGGTGCGGTGGCTTATGCCTGTAATCCCAGCACTTTGGGAGACCGAGGTGGGTAGATCACAAGGTCAGGAGTTCCAGACCAGCCTGGCCAAGATAGTGAAACCCCGTCTCTACTAAAAATAAATAAATAAATAAATAAATAAATACCTTTCCTTTTCTTTCCAGCTGTTTACTTACTTCCTGGAAAAGTAGTAGCTCTCTGAAGCATTACAGAATTTCAGTGGAATCAAATTTTGCCATTAAAAACTGGCATGAAATTGAACTATACACTGAGAAATCAATCAACATAAACATTTTTACTTTCACAAGTTGCAAAAAATATATATATTTTACATGCCCCCAATCATTTCAAACTTCATTGTAATTATCTAGTTCACAAGTCGGTGAGCATTCACAACTAGCCATGAGTCACAACATCTGTTAATATTTCCAGTTTCAGATTATATCACAAGATGGCTAGGAAGAGATTAGATGGCATTTTCCTAAAAATTACCTGACAATTGTCCCTTGCTTCTTATTCTTTTTTTAGAGAAGATAAAAGTTTTTATTCTGTATTCAATGTGTAGGAATTCAAGGGACAGCAAAAGATAGAAAATAAATAGAAACTGTATATTGAAATTAAACGGCATATGTCTACATAAATATGAAGCAAACCCTGAAAACCTGAAAAAAAAAAAAAGCAAAGAAAGGAATCAATGTTAGAGCACGAAGGACAAGACTTTATAATTACATTCTGCACATCACTACTTGAAATAAGAGCTCATTTTGTGTATAGATTAACACTGGTAAATATTCAGTTTGGGTATTGAATATAGATTGTTGATGTATTTGTAAGAAGACTCAAACAATTTTCAGCATTGGACTTGTCAACATGAAGTAGAACAACTTTATTTACGGCCCCCTAGAGCTAAACAGGATTTTAAAATAGTAAAACCTACTACTACCCATTGTGTTTTCAATCTCATTGGTGTTATACAAGTAAATACAAATGTATTCTATCTCATAAATTTACTTAAAACCGAGTTTCAGAATTCTAAGTATGAGTGCTTTACATAGGTGTCTGTGAGTTCAAGTCAGAATACGAATTTAGTAACAGAGCAGCTGTACTATCTGTCCACACATGACATTTCTTTCATTTAACTGCCCAGGAAGTCAAGGTAGGTAATGAAGCCTGAACCATGGCAAATGTCAAATTACTCAGTCTGTCCCATTTGAAGCATCATACTAAAGATACAACGTTATCTTGGCTTGTCTGCACGTCTGGCCATTATGCAATTGGTTTTTCATATACTGGCTTCTAGCTTCCACTTGTGTCTCTTAGGGTGAAGCTGTTGGTATTTCCTGTGGGTACAATTTCTGCTATAGATCTGAGAGAATATAATCCTGCTGTGTGTTTTAAGGAGTCTTATATGGTATTGCTTAGTTCCTTTGCTGCTGGCAGATTTATCTTCAAGGAAAGTTATGTCCTATCACTTTAATGGGGAATTAGCTACATAAAGTATTTGAGATTCTTTTTCATGGGAGATTTGTCTATTTTTACCAATTACTTATGGTTTAATAATTTATATCATTATGAACACATGAATATTTACTTTATACTTCTGTTTTAATTCAATCATTCTTTCTTTGTTTTGTTGTTTAAATTGTTCCAGCTTTGACAGTTAGAAACTTTTATAGTTGCCCCCTTTGTCATACCCCCATTAATAAAGGTTGTAGCTTTTAGCACCCTTGCTTGCTTTCTGACATCATAACATGCTCTAGATTCATGTTGCATATTCTCTGCCCCAATCCTAGAGACAGACATTATCCCAGGCTCCTTTATTTGAGAGTAGTGTTAGAAACCAAGACTTGGGTGTGGTGTTGGAGGTATTTGTTGTGCTCCTAAGGTGTCATTGCTTCTAGACCCTCTCAGCAGGTAGAGCTTGGAAAATACAGATGTATAATATATGCTAAACTCATTTAAGATTTTTAAGCCAAGGTCACTACATATGGTTTAGACTGTATGAGGATTGTACCTACTAGAGTTGGGGAGTTCACTGACTGCATAGTCAAGTTCAGCAGCTCTGATAAAGTTAACACCGAAATGATATATACAATCAACTTGTATGAAAATAGCAGAGATAGTCTATCTACTATTAGTACAAGTTGCCGATAGGAAGCAACATTTTGGGCTAAAAGCAATTGAATAATTGGATCTAACAAAAAATTATCTAAAGATAAATGTACAAATACATATATGTCTTCCTAAAAATTTGATTTACTTTCTCTATGCTTAACGCTGTCGCTCATGCTAACAAGTGTGTGAAACCACCATAATCAATAAGGCAATTAAAAACCAAATATGAATAAGCTCTAGAGATATATTGTACAACATTGTAACTATTATAGTCAGTCATATGGAACGGTACACTTAAAAATTTTGTTAAGAAGGTGGATTGCATGTTTAGTGTTCTTACCAAAATAAAATAAAACTAAGATTAAAAAAATTTAGACTATTTTAAAATGTTTATTTTGAGGTAGGAAAAAGATCTGTACCATTAATAAATAAAATCAATAATGAAAATTTTATTTTATCAAATTAAAATATTTTAAATATGTTTATATTATTTATAATGTCTTAGCACAGTGATAGTAGAAAGTAACAGTAATATAGAAAACATTTAAATAAATGAGGGATTCTGATTTGGGTCAAGAGGGAGTAATAGTAACACAGTGAAACAGAAATCTGCTTACTTCCCTCCAGAGAGGATTAAATATAAAAAACAATAGTTGATAAACATTTCACAGACAATAAAGCACTAACATCTTAAGAAGTGGAGCAAGATAATAAAACTAAAACTAAAATAAAATAAAACTAAGGTCATCTCTATGACTGCCCCAACTGATTGGCTTGAGAAAGTTTTCAGGATGCAGTGAATGGAGAAAGAAATCAATGAAAACCTGGTAGATCCCTGTCTTCAGAGAAAACTCTGATTGTACTTAAGAGATTTCAGGCTGAGAGAGGGTGTTGCCCCAAAAGCCTTTGTGTTTCCCTCAGCTGAATTAAATTTTTGATACGTTTCTTTCTGCCAATAGGTCTTACCTTCCTTTTATCAGAACTTCTGCTTCAGAAAACATGTAGTGATAAATTATTCTTCTGCCTCTTTGAGATGTAGATCTTCATAAAATCCTTGTGTACTATGTAGACAACCTTGTATTGTCTTTCTTAAGAACCTGGAAGTCGTCCCTTTGAAATGTAACCATTAAAGGAGATAATACCTGTATTTCTCAGTCACGGTGGGAGGGTAGACACCTAACTTCCATGGGTGCAAATTAGCAAACACAGATTAATCACAGAGAAAAATATTTGCATACTAAGGAGTAACTCAACGTGCTCAACACATCTCATTAATCAGCCTCCCTTTTAATGTTCTTCAGTACTTTTCCACTAGCTCACCCTAACTGTTCAAATACCCTTTCCTTCTGTTTTAGTGAAGTTGAGTTTGGAATGAGTTCTGCCCTCTCTCCCATTGTAACAATATTGAATAATGTCTTCATTATCTATTCAATTTTGTCCTGGGCTAATTTTGATCTGATAATGTGATACCTGAGTAGTTGCAAAATACTTTTACTTTGTATCTTGCAAAATAGAATTTGTGTTTCAACCATATATTGGGCTTTTAGAATTGCACAGTGAAATTTTCAGAAAGTTGGGTACAGGGGGTGGATTCACTAGGAGAAAGGAAGTGCAAAGTAGTAAAACACTTAGAATATAGTAGAGAATGAAAAACACAAGTGCTTACATATTTTGATGTGAGTCAAAATAACAGCAACATGAGTCCTAGTGGAATTAGTTTGCCCCGAGGTTTACAATAGAACAATTCTCAGCAGGTTGTGGTAAATATGAAGACAAACTTCTCCCAGGAGGGAATCTGCTGCATCTTCCTTATTTATGTAATTTTAGAAAATGACTTCATCAGCTTTTTCTATTGATCACAAGGGAAGAATTCCTCTAACTCATCCAAGGACCATATTTATTTTATACCTATGAAGATTTAAAGTTCCAGTTTGTGTTCTGGTTTGTTTGTTTCTGCAATAAAGATTTCCATTCTAAATTGGCCTATTATCTAATTCTCTATGTCTAGTTTCTGTATCTATAATTAGGAGATAACAAGACATGGAGTGGTTGCAGGATTAAATGAATTATTATATAAAGTGCTTACTAAATACCTAACAGCTCTATAGTTACATATTATTATTATCACTATTAATCACAGTCAAGGCAGATCAACAGATACAAGGAATAACTTTTTTATAGTTGTTGCTTGGCAATATACAAAAAAATAGGATACGGAATTTTGCCTTCCCCTCACTTCATCCCTTACTTCTAAACTTTGCATAACATTTATAAATCATCACTCTTCTATACAGTTTTATTTACCAGCTTAATGCTTAATCAAGAAGTAGCTCATTTCATTTATAAAGTGAGTAACATTACTTACTCCACGTGCATTACACAGGAAAAAAATTATTTATGCTTTTTGTTCTTTTTTTCAGTGAGGTTACATTTCTGAAACTCCTCATCTATTGTCCAGAAAGGCATGTAGCAATCATTCAGTGATTGCATTGCCCCTACTTATTATAACAACCAAAAGTGATAAATTATCAATCTCAATTGGACTAAATGACATTCGAAACATAGAGTATTTACTTAGAAAAGAGGCTTGCTTTTATGTTTTTTAAATAAATTGCAAGTAAGTATATGTTGTATGGTAAGTATAATGAAATATAAGGGCAGGTTGTGCTGTTCTTGTTGTCATGCTCTGAGTTCTCATTATAGGCATTTTAACATTAAAATCAGAAAACTGATAAGATTTTCTTTGTGTTGTTATTCTGCATTAAAAACTAGCAAAAATAATTCAACTAAAATATAGCTTTAATTTTGATTCACTATAAAGTCATATTATTTCTAGAAATCTCTATGATCAAGAAAAAAGATGCTATTTGAGTTATTAAAGTTAAGTTGTTCTGGGTCTGTGAACTATTTCTGTATGTCAAAAAAATAATCGATTGTTTAAACATGAACAATCTGATCTCTCCCATAGTGTCAGTAAATGTATTTATTATTGAGATCATAGGAAAATTGTTTTTATAAATCCAGCATCATTGAATAAGCCATATAAACTTACTTGTCTCTAAGGTGATGTTGCAAAACAAAACAAAACAAAACAAAACAAATGAATAAAACGACATTTCTAAATATCTTACGGTCCTTGACTCACATTTTAAATGGTTACATTTGTATGCTATATGCACATTCTAAGTTCACAACAATATTTACAGCCACAGCTAAGTTCTCACTGGGTTCTAACATCTTTCTTTCGTGCTGTTTGTATTTCTTAACTTTTGAAAAAAAATTCAAGAGAGAATCCATGCAAACTATAAATTACCTTGTTCCTGATTCAACTAAAGGAATCAACAGACAATTATCATATGTGATTTGTGTGTGTGTCTGTGTTAGCATGCCATTGTACCTGTATTTAAGGTATGTAGTACAGATTACTTCATTTGAAATATTCTGTAAAGGTATTTTAAGTAATGATTATAATAAAACAAAACTTACAAATGTACCTAAAAAGACATATTTCCCCCTTACAATTGAAACTTCATACTATTCAAAGTGCAATTTAGTATATTTAAGCACAGACTTAAGACCAAAATTATGTTTAGGCATAGGGATAAGGAAATATTTTGTTTTTAAATGATTTTATTTTCCTTTTATATTTATGTTGCTATTTGAGATTTTTCTTTGTTGTTTCCTTCTCACAAAATTCTCAATACCAGCAATTAGGAAGCATTCTTCTTCTTTTTTCAGCATTGTTACTTCTCCTCATCTTAATCTTAGTCATTTGAAGCATAACCTCATTTCCGAGCCTATCATGATGAGTGTTAATATTAACTCTATTATTCAATACTTAATATACTAATATCAATGTAAAAGGACAATGAAATGTGACTTCAATCAAATATCATAATTTTTGCATCAGGTCTCTCACTCCAGAAATTTCTGATACTCAGCCTCCAATTTCTGTAGTACTACCAATTAGTCACACAAACTTTTGGGTCATTTGCAAAATCTAGATTATTATTATAATTTTGCAAACATATCCAACACTTATTGTCTACTTAATCTCTTAATTATCTTGATTAAAAAAATAGAGAAAGGAGGTAAATAAAGTAGGCTCTTGAAATCTGAATATATTTCTTATTCTAGTAGCTGGACCGAAAATAATATATTTACACAACACTTGGAATCTGTTCAAATTTTCATATCTCAGTATGTAATTTCCAATCTATTACCATGTTCACCAAATAGGCTTTTCCCCCAGACTTGAATAATTAAAGAATTCTTGACTGCATGTGATTTGTTTAAGGTGTCTCCCCTGCAACCAAGTGATCGTTAAGAATTCAGCTACTTCAGATTAACTTCCCTGGGGTTGGTAACACAATCCTATGTTGCTGATTATCTTCAGGTAAGCGAAACACCCCTACCAAAAGCTTCCAGCTAATCCTCATCCCCAGGCCATTGTGTCATCCATTCTACTAGTCTCCTAGAATGAGGATGCCAGGATACCTCTGTCATGTCATCAGTCTCTTGGGTAGAGCTCAGCCTGCTACCCTTTTGCGAGGATCTCCATTTTGAGAAATTTTTCATCTGAGTTTCCTTCCTTCCTGTCCTTTCTGTGGATCCTGTTTCTGCTTCGGAGTGAGGAGTGCACAACTTAATTTCACTCAGTAGTGCCTAATTTGTTTCCTCATGTTTTCAGTTAGTTCTTACATTTCAGCACGCTCCTTGTCATACCCACCTGAGGGCAAGGGTTCAAAGCCGGACTGTAAACCCAGACATCCCTATGATCTTTATCAGAGAAGCTCCTTTCCCAAGTCTTATACCAAAGCTTCTGATGCTTCTAAACTTCACTTTGATATCTTTCATTTCAATATAATGAATTCTCATTGTGCCATTTTTTAATTTAATGTTTCTACTTGAAAATATGCTTTTCTGTCTTTAGCATTTTGCTCAACAGAATTGTGTAAATACTGCACCAGCACCCTACCTGTTTCATATCTCAGCTCAAAAACCAAAGACACTATGGACATAGCCAAGATACCAAAATTATCCAAACATACATGCATGCACACATACTTGAATACACACATTTGTGTGCATGTGTGCATTTGTATATAAATAAGCATACTGTTTGTTTATCTGGAAGGTTTAGAAAGCTAAGGGCCAAATTGTTCAGCCTCCTCCACTTATACCACAGGCAAGAATATCATTTTCTTTTATAAAAATAATTTCTTTACATTACATTCTAGGTTTCCATTGCAATTCTGGTATCTGGAAATTAAGAATAGTTCTGGAAATGCAGAAATGCACACTTTTTATATTCTCACACACCTCGTCCCCATATTGTACAAGAGTTTCATTAGGCCAGGCATAATGACACACATCTGTTTTAAGACATTGTTTGAAGTAAATTATCATTAACCAATGGAAATACTACACTGTTATTTAAGAAAACTCTTCAATGTTTCAATACTAACTTTAACCAAAATAATTTGTACTACTTTTACAAAAATCAGTACTTAAGTTCAACTCTCTTTCACGTACCACAAAATATTTATTATATACACATCTTGAAACAGAATTCTCACAGTAAAACACTTTCTTGGAATCATTCTCTTCTTTAGCTCTCTCAAAGAAAGTCAATAATAAAATAGGCTGTTTTAAAACACCTCTGTCATCTTTTCCATGTCTTCCTTTTGGCATTTATTTATTTTAGCTTGTGGAGTTGCTGTATTGCTGGCTACTTTGTGTGTGTGTGTGTGTGTGTGTGTGTCAGATCTGTCTTTATTTTTCATGAAGGCAGAGTCCTTCATAAAAGAGATAAGCCGTTTCCCCAAATGGACTTTTGTAGCCTCCTCAGTCAAAAATAATTGACTACAAGGGTAGGAGGCAGGATCTCAACAACCTATCAGAGATTCTGACATTTAGGTTTCTATATTGCTTTTAGAGAACAGGTATAATTTATCTTTCTGGCTTACCTGTTTTTATGTTCCAACTCTCTGCCTTCACACTTGCAAAATCTTACAGAGGGATCCCCTTATACTGAATTGTTAGTATCTACGTTTTTTTCCTAGTCATTGTTAGATCCAGACATTTAATAAGGAGCCTCCTCTCCTGAATTTTAGCCTTCTGTGATTATTCTTGTTTTCCTCCTCTAAAATAACTTTTCCCATTTCATCATTTGGATTATCTACCTCCAAGGATCATATGGGAAATTAAAAGATTATCCACTCCACTTTTTAGAAGTGACTCTATTAAATAATAAAACATGAATTGATTTATAATTTTAGAAATTCATGAGTTTTTCCAGAAATTACTGCCCAGATGTTCATGAGGGATGCTATTTTTCAGCTTTAGCAAAATCTTCTATTTACCAGAGGCCCACAGATACATGCTCACACATTCTCCTGCTTGCTGTGTCAAATTCTTGAGACTCTGTCTATATTCCATTCTGTAGAAGGACAGTCCTACAAGGTGAGTATAATGAGAGAAGAACAATGTAAGCAACAACAGCCTACATTACTCTGAGCTCCAACACAGAGCACCAGGAGATGAAGATCCATATTTTTCCTATTTTTGGTCCTTGGAATCTACGCTCTCTTTCCAAGCATTGATGCCTATTTAACAAGCCAAGGCAGCAGCGTGGATGAATACAAGTGCATGATGTATTACTTAGCACTGACCCAGAATGAAAAGGTGAGTTGTCCTTAGTGGGTGGGAGGTCTTTCTCTTTCTGTAATAACCAGTCTCAGGTTTATTCTTTAGTAGTCACATTCTTCCTACATGATTTTTAGCATAAAATCCTTCCAAATTTCTCCTCGACCACTCCGCAAGCAAGAACTAACCAGTTCTTCTTTGCTATTTATTTCTTTTATTATTTCTTTTACCTGGGTTTCTATTACCATAATATTACTAGTATCAAGCAGTGGTTCTGTTGTCAAGGCAACTAAAATGTTTACTTGTTATAATCAACGCTAAATTCTTGGCTGTCCTCACTTTTTTTTTAATTCAATAATAAAATCCATTGCTTGTTTCTATATACTTTTTTCCTGATTATGTCTTCATGAAAGTGTCTTTCTCACTCTCATTCAAATCTGAATAAACTATATGTTTCTTTTGCACATACTGATTAATTTACTTCTACTATACTAACTTACCTTGGTATCTTTTGTGTCCCGCTATATCATAAATATTTCCTGCAGTCATTATTTGTCACTAACAAAAAACCACAGAATATTTATGTTTAAGGAACGAATATAAGAAGGGAAAATATTTGGAAAGGGAATGGGTGGCCAGAGTTTTCAAAAGCAAACCAAGATGGCAATAAATCCCAGAAGGCGACAGGCAGGATCAAGAAGGAGAAACAGTCAATCTTGTCAAGTGATGAAAACGACTAAGTAGTATACTTAAAAAGAGGAGAAAATTCTGGTAGAAAAATTTGAATGCTTAAGTCTCACATGCAATATTTTCAAATGTCTACTATATATTTAAGTAGACATATGAAAATACTTAAATAGAAATATTTAAATATAAGTAGACATTTGAAAAAAGATTGCATGTACGACTTAAACATCCCCAACACTCATCCAATACATGGTTGTTTTACATTGATAGTGACTATAGTGGAAGTATCTGCTTCACCTAAACATAAACCAAATAAAACCAAACCAAACCAAACTTATCTCTCAGGAACCATGTTAGATGCTTTACTTTTCATGGTAGTATTCGATTATTAAAACATATATTAAGTTAAAATGAATATAGGCAGAAAGCAGAAAGGAAAATAGAAATAGGAAGAATCAGCCTTAAGGAATATAGGCAGGGCTAAAAACATTTTGAGGAAACAATTCACTTTGCATCTCCTCTTAATATTGAGTTTTATTTTTATTAAAAGTATATTCCTTTTAAAGTGGCATTGGTCAATGACAATTTCAATGACTTATGAGCTTTCTGACTGTGAAAGGTACTGTTCAAAAATGCCACCTTTCTTCCTGCCTTCTTCCCCAAAAATCCACTCCTGGTTTTCCCCACCTTGTATAATCACTTTTCACGTTGAAACAGCTGGCCTCTCTAAGAAAGCGATTGCAGTGCAGATGAGAATGAAACCCTTCTGAAGCTGGATCATGGAATGCTTGTGACTTCTTGCTTCCTTTCCTTGGAATTTTCAGTTCTGGGAAACAGAGACACAACTACCATGATCTGAGAAGCTCAAGCCACATGGAAAAAATTACACACAGGCTCTCCAAGTGACAACTGCAGCTGAGCAGGCAATTGAAAGCCAGCATCAGTCAGGTGAGTGAGTTTCCTTGACCTTCCAGCATAGTTAAAGTTTCACATGACAGCAGTCCTATCTAACAACTAACTACAACTGCTTGAGAGAGACTCCAAGCAAAAACCACTTAGCTAAGACCACAGTCCTCAGTCCACCCAGCAGTCCATGGAATTATGAAAGATAGTAACACATTGCTGTTTTAAGACACTAAGTCTTGAGTAATTTCTTATGCAACAATTGATAACTAAAACATGGTTTCTAAGTAGAAGATGCTTAGTAGCCCAACGCAACTTTTCTCTAGCTTCCAATTCCACATCCCATCAAAAGAAAAAAACGCCAACACAAACAAATAAACAAACCTGAATGACATAATTAGATTCACATCAAAGAGACACTCCAGAATTAATCTAAAAATTAATTACTTTGATACAGATACAAGTTGTCATTTTATTGAAATTGAGATTAGTCAAAATGTGTTGACTTGCATGAAAATGCATCTGAATGTTTAAGACATCAACTGAACTATGTTGACATTGCAGATAGTTAGGTCCAAGTGTTATACCACTGCAAATGTTACTATTACTTGTCCTAGGATAACAAAAGCTATATCTTTTCTCCTGATGTTTTCTATCAGCTAGAATTTATCCAAGTAAATTTCCTACAAGTATTTTGGAAGCAGAGCTTTGAGCAGTTTTGTTTTATTTTCTAGTGTATGTTTTAAAAATCTCTTGCATGGGTTTTAATTTTCTTTCTTCTTTCTTTTTATTATACTTTAAGTTCTGGAATAAATGCCCAGAACGTGCAGGTTTGTTACATTGATATACACGTGCCATGGTGGTTTGCTGCATCCATCAACCCGTCATCTACATTAGGTATTTCTCTTAATGCTATCCCTCCCCTGGCTCCCCACCCCCCGACAGGCCCCGGTGTGTGATGTTCCCCTTCCTATCTCCATGTGTTCTCATTGTTATACTCCCACTTCTGAATGAGAACATGTGGTGTTTGGTTTTCTGTTCCTGTGTTAGTTTGCTGAGAATGATGGTTTCTAAATATATAATTATGTCATGTCCAAACAGAGACAATTTGATTTCCTCTCCTCCTATTTGAATATCCTTTATTTCTTTCTCTTGCCTGATTGCCCTGGCCAGAACTTCCAATACTATGTTGAATAGGAATGGTGAGAGATGGCATCCTTGTCTTGTTCAGGTTTTCAAAGCGAATTTAGTTTGCATCATAAGTGACATATCTTCATAGAAGAAAGTACAGCTACTCCAAAATTAGATAACAAAAACTGCGCAGAAAATACTTAAATTTGAATTTAAGTATATATGCATTAAGTATGGTATATTTTGAAAAAAACAAATTGAATTCTGCTGACATTTTGTTATGTGTATGTTTTTTATGCATATTAAAACTGTTAACATCGCTTTCCTGATACTCTATATGCTAGCATTTATATAATAATTTTAGTGGCTTTATAATATTTTATTTTATGGGTTTATGAGAATATATATTAAAATTTCTACGCAGGATATTTTTATAAATGTGAGGTAGATGATCAGTGACCATATTTCACATTTCAAAATAAATACAAACAGAAATTTAAATTAGCTATAATACTTATACTTTAGGAATAATGATTGTATGACTAATTAGCCCCCATCCTTGTCTTTAAAAAACCCAGAATATATACCCGTTAATTTAGAAATAAATGCATCCATTCTCTTTTGTCTTTTCTAAGAACACTCATTCTTATGATGAATGCAAGAATTACAAAGGCGTATTCTGTCTCACTTACTCAGTCAAAACAGGGAAGAATGTATTGTATTTATTCAATTGAAATAAATGGCACAGAAGAGGAAGATAAGCAAATTGGTCTATTGCAAAGGCTTTTAGAATAAGAAATTAACATTGAATTTCATATGCATTTTACTTCTAGTGTGCCAGAGAAGTACTGAATTGAAATTTATATTGCAGAGGTCTGTAGGAATAGGAATTGAGTCATTTAGTAAATTATTAAATTGTACTCTAAGAGTCATTAGCTTAAAAGTTTATTATTGGATTAATCTATGCTATCACAGGGTTCCTTTCATATTTAATATTCTTTTCAGACTCTCCACACACTTTCTGAAGGTTATAAAGAGTTTAAGAATGATCTCATAAGAGAACACTGTTTTCTTACAAGTTAGTTTAGTTACAGGATGGAACCATGGACTAAATAGGAAAATCTCTTCAATATTTCCCATGTCCACATTACAATGATCCATTCTTTAAAATTAGTAAGTTAAATGAGGCAGTGGGAACTTTAGCTCTAGTGTGTCTATGCTAGTAAAATAAGAAGGTGCTTATTTTACTTATTTTGTTTTATAAAATTTAATCTATCATCAATAGTTCTCTGGATTGTAGAAAAAAGTTTGGCTTGACTTTTCAGCAAATAGGTCAAATATTTAGTCACTTTATTGATATCTTTTCATACAAAGCTTGTTGACTACTAATTCTACAGAATTTTCTCTTGGAATCAGGAAGAATTGTTTAGCTGTTCTTGAGTATCTCATAGATGGTTGCTGTCAAAATACACAAAGCTGAACTCATTATATTTTGTAATCTTTACCTTTCTCCTCATTACTTACTTTGATGAATGATACCAGTCAATCAAGTAAAGACCTAAGGATATGTGTAGATTACTAGCTTTTAAATGTGTTTTCCTATTTCTAGTATGATCATATTATAATGCATTTCACTTATTACTATATAATATTTATAAAATTTAAATTTAACCATAATATGTCTTTGTTTAAAAGTCCTTACTGAATCCTGACTAACACGGTGAAACCCCATCTCCACTAAAAATACAAAAAATTAGCCGGGCATGGCGGGGGGCGCCTGTAGTCCCAGCTACTCGGGAGGCTGAGGAAGGAGAATGGCGTGAACCCGCAAGCTGAGCCGAGATCGCGCCACTGCACTCCAGCCTGAGCGACAGAGAGACTTTGTCAGAAAAAAAAAAAAAAAAAAAAAAAATACTTAGTGATGCCCTAATATTCAGAAAATATAGTTAAAATTTTTGAACACATAGAAAATTCATCATATGATTTTGTTTAACAGGTCTTTCTACTACTTTCTATATGCAGTTGTATCAGTCAAATTATGTTTAGTTTCTAATTTTTAGAGCAGATATCAGTTTATTTCTCACACATACATACAAAATACAATCACCTGTATCCCAGGCAGCAAGATTGAGGAAGAGGCAAAGGAAATTGTGCCCCATGCTTAATTTGCATGAAAACTAATCTCAACCTGCTTATTTTTGGTCAAATCTTAGTTATATAGTCTTATGGAGATACAAAAAAAAAAATTATAGTGATTAAGAGAGAAAGAAAATATTGATAAACAAATAGAGAAAGGAAACTAATACTTAGTAGGCAACTAGCGTTTCTGCTGCAGCATTTCTAATCAAGACACGTAAAATGATTTGCTTTCTAAACATATCTAAACATATCATGATGTCTCATGGACATTCAAGGTTTCCTGTCTAGAGTGCCTTGGTCTGTCTTTGTACAGCAAAATTCTACCTATTCTTTAAATTCTACTGGAGTCTGTCCAGAAATTTTCTGTGACACTTGCAGTCTAATTTACTGATTTAGTGTCATATTTATACCCATGTTACTATGACTTGCCATTTTAAATACTTTATAAAAATAATTTTAGTTTCACAAGCACAATAAAGTTTTTTTTAAAAAAATCATTGTTTGCTTGTTTTACTAAATTTCATATTCTTCTAAATTTAGACTAAAATCAAAGCCTTATAGAACTGACATAAATATAAGGAAAAATGAGGTACCAGAGAATCATAAAATGGGGGAATTTTGCACTTTTATGTGCATCTGAGAGAAGAAAATAATTAGGATTTATCAGACCATAAGCAGATTGACTAAAGCAAACTCTAGGAAATGTTATTTACACTATAAGACCTTTTAAATCTTGCTACGTTTTTATAGGACCCAGCTTGCAAAGAAACAAAAGCAAAAACAAAACAAAACAAAACAAAGTGTTTCTAACCATAATTTTCTTTTTTCAGCATAGAATAAGAGCTAAAGTCTTTTGTGTTTCATTTTGTTTTTTGTTCAATAATTACGGATGTAAAATTAAAAGCCTCTAATGCCCTTTTCCCAAATTAAAATGCATAGAAAACATAAAAACCTCTTGTCAAAGTGTAAGTGCTTATAGTCATTGAACATTTTATATGATTGCTTTATTTAGTTTATCAAGCCCAGTTAAAGAGAAATGCTTGATTATGTGTGATTGCATACTATATATTCCTGGAGGGAAAGCTATTACGCCACCACTGATGGCCATCCAGAAAATGCAGGATCTGTTCTGACCCTAAGAACGAGACCCACTGAGCTAGATGTACAGAGCAACTAGATATAGAGTAAAAGGCAGGGTGCTTCTAAAAGCAAGATGGGAGATGCATAGAAGTAACTTTAGTCGTAGGAAATAAGAATGTGACCCTGCCTTACATCTATTAAATTTATACAGCAGAAAATTGAAGCATGAACCAAATACTCGTATAAAAGGAGAGAAAGGATGACTGTGAGCAAAGTCCATAGTAAAATTTTCTTACAAGTTTAAAAAAAAAAAGGCACTACCATAAAAAATACACTTCTACAGGCTACTCGGCTTTAAGAAGAATTTAAATAATTTTATTTATATTATTATTTCTTGTAATGTTCTAATATTTGAACACATGAATAAAGAATCACACTCAAACCATTGATAACATTGGCTACATTTACACATCCTCCACCAAATGCATTTTGTAATAGAAAGTGTGTCCTTAAGTCTAAAGGTTTCTCTTTTAGTTGTCACCAGCTTTGTTTTCCATTCTTAGTGACCTTAATAGAATATATGGTACCTGATCTGTAATAATTTCTTTTCAGGGCATTTTATTTCTTTTCTTTTGATAATAGGACATAAAATTAGAAATTACCAATGTTAAATGATATATGAACATAGAAAAATAACCTTTCGACAGTTCTATTGGTGGCCAATTCAAAATAAATAACATGAAAATATATGATTCAATATAAAACAATTGCAGATGTGAGGAATAGATACTGTGTATATCAAATCCTTCTTAGAATTTAGCAATTAAGGTTTGTTAAAAAGTAAATAGTATTATGTTATCTTGAAGGTTAAAACTGAATTCTAGTGAGTGGAAAAAATAATGTTTAATCGAAGACCAAATAAAATATTTCAGGGAGAATGGTCCTGTAACTTAAGAGAATAAGTCATTTTAATAGAACTTGGTAAGCATTCTTTCATATAAGCAAGGCCAGGAGGGCATATTAATAATAATCATTCTGCGGGGGGTGGAGCAAGATGGCCAAATAGGAACAGCTCAAGTCCCCAGCTCCCGGAGTGAGCGACACAGAACAGGTGATTTCAGAATTTTCAAATGAGGTACTGGCTTCATCTCACTAGGGAGTGCCGGACAATTGGTGCTGGTCAGCTGCTGCATCGCCTCACCTGGGAAGCTCAAGGGT
Source organism: Rhinopithecus bieti (assembly GCF_001698545.2). Taxonomy (NCBI): domain Eukaryota; kingdom Metazoa; phylum Chordata; class Mammalia; order Primates; family Cercopithecidae; genus Rhinopithecus; species Rhinopithecus bieti. Next base: position 1,774,063 of record NW_016808198.1, read on the forward strand.
GAAGGGAATCCCTTTTCCTAGCCAGGGGAACTGAGACACACAACACCTGGAAAATTGGGTAACTCCCACCCCAATACTGCGCTTCACCAAGGGTCTTAGCAAACGGGCACACCAGGAGATTATATCCCACACGTGCTCGAGAGGGTCCCACGGCCACGGAGCCTCACTCATTGCTAGCACAGCAGTCTGAGATCTAACGGCAAGGCAGCAGTGAGGCTGGGGGAGGGGCGCTCACCATTGCTGAGGCTTAAGTAGGTAAACAAAGCCGCTGGGAAGCTCGAACAGGGTGCAGCTCACAGCAGCTCAAGGAGCCCTGCCTGTCTATGTAGACTCCACCTCTGGGAACAGGGCACAGCTAAACAACAACAACAACAACAACAACAACAAAAGCAGCAGAAACCTCTGCAGATGTAAACGACTCTGTCTGACAGCTTTGAAGAGAGCAGTGGATCTCCCAACATGGAGGGTGAGATCTGAGAACGGACAGACTGCCTGCTCAAGTGGGTCCCTGACCCCTGAGTAGCCTAACTGGGAGACATCCCCCACTAGGGGCAGACCAACACCCCACACCTCACAGGATAGAGTACAACCCTGAGAGCAAGCTTCCAAAGCAAGAATCAGACAGGTACACTCTCTGTTCAGCAATATTCTATCTTCTGCAACCTCTGCTGCTGATACCCAGGCAAACAGGGTCTGGAGTGGACTTCAAGCAATCTCCAACAGAACTACAGCTGAGGGTCCTGACTGTTAGAAGGAAAACTAGCAAACAGGAAGAACACCCAAACCAAAACGCCATCAGTACGTCACCATCATCAAAGACCAGAGGCAGATAAAACCACAAAGATGGGGAAGAAGCAGGACAGAAAAGCTGGAAATTCAAAAATAAGAG
>NW_016808198.1:1777081-1781298 GCF_001698545.2 Rhinopithecus bieti
GCAGCACTATTCACAATAGCAAAGACTTGGAATCAACCCAAATGTCCATCTGTGACAGACTGGATTAAGAAAATGTGGCACATATACACCATGGAATACTATGCAGCCATAAAAAAGGATGAGTTTGTGTCCTTTGTAGGGACATGGATATAGCTAGAAACCATCATTCTCAGCAAACTATCGCAAGAACAGAAAACCAAACACCGCATGTTCTCACTCATAGGTGGGAACTGAATAATGAGATCACTTGGACTCGGGAAGGGGAACATCACACACCGGGGCCTATCATGGGGAGGGGGAAGCGGGGAGGGATTGCATTGGTAGTTATACCTGATGTAAATGACGAGTTGATGGGTGCTGATGAGTTGATGGGTGCAGCACACCGCCATGGCACAAGTATACTTATGTAACAAACCTGCACATTATGCACATGTACCCTAGAACTTAAAGTATAGAAATAAAAATAATAATAATAATCATTCTAATTAGTTATTGCAGGTTCCCTAAGACTCTGAGGTAAACTGTGGGCTGTGGGTTAGGCTGTCTGTGCTCAAGCATAGAAACTACCACTCAATATGCATGTGACCTTAGTTGCTTTTTCAATATTAGCCATGTTTTTCAATTCTTATCATTTTAATAGGAATATTTTAACTAGAATAACTCTAACTAAAGTAATCATATATGTAAGAATATTTATATACATTTTCCAAGTTATTCCATAAATTAAATTTTTCTTAGTCTAATTCCTGAAAAAATAGAGGTTTGTCTATGTTATCTGTTCCTCTTTCTGCCACACTTCTCACCAGGAATGTTGATTAGCATAGAGTTTTGAGCAAATGTAGTATGTTCAAGTATTATCAGAATTTACTCCAACTGTATGTATGATTTTGGGAATAAATTCCATTGTTAAATGAAAATTTTAAAACAAATTAAATTTAAAAGAATTTAGTGTCAGGTGACTTGACTCACATCCATAATCCCAGCACTTTGGGAGGCCGAGGGAGGAGGATCACTTAAAGCAGGAGTTCCAGTCCAGCCTGGGCCACAGAATAAGGCTCTGTCTCTATAAAATAAAAAAAATAAATAAACAAAGTAACCAGCATGGTGGCATGCACTTGAAGTCCTAGCTACTCAGGAGACTGAGGTGGGAGGATTGCCTGAGCCCAGATGTTTGAGGCTGCAGTGAGCTATTATCACACCACTGCACTCCAGACTGGGTGACAGAGCAAGACCCTGTCTCTAGAGAAAAAATAAATTCACAGAGGCTAATTGAGCAAAGAATACTTTACAAACTGGGGAAGACACCCGACCAGAATATGTTTCTAGTGACTTCAATACGAGGGCTGTAGCATGGTCAGACATAAAAAGTTAACTGACATACAGAAAACAAAAGTGAGGTACAGAAACATCTAGGTTGGTTAGAGCTAGGTGTCTGCTTATTTAGAAAGGATTTTCTTACTTAAAGAGGATTTGTTATTTAAACAGGATTTGAAAAGTTGGCTGCATGTAATTGGCTGAACCTCCGTGATTGCTACAGGAGTTGGTTACAGTTCACTACACATGGAGAATCTCTTAGGCCAAACTTAAAATATGTAAGGAGGCAGCTTTAGGCCAAGTTTAATTTAAATACCATGAAAGAGTGATACCAATATTTCTTACTAGACAACTCTTTCTACCAGCAAATTAAACAGTCTGTAATCACTATATAGAAAGCAATCATAATATAGTTCTAAAGGATTCAAGAGTATCAGAAAAAAACAGGCTGACTTCTCAAATTCAAATAGTACAAATCAATACATCTTAAATGAGATAAGACATTTGCCAAAGAGCACATGTTTTCCCTACACATTGTCTACACCTTTGAAAATACTTTCTTTATTAACTCTTCTTAAACTTATCTTGATTTCCTTGTATTGTTTGTTATCTGCTATAACCTTGGCTGATACGGTTATTAGTATCCGAACTGGCTTTATGCAACAAACTATCAAAATAGGAGTCTGGCTTTTTTTTCTCATACATTCAAGCAGCACAGGGCTAATGTCATTGCTGGGGGAAATATGACACATGTCGTTTCTGGCATATAGTTGCATCACAAGTATTCAAATCATTTCTGAGATAATATAGAGTAAATGCAGGAGGAGGGTAAGGTGATGAAAATTCAAATGGTTGTGACAATTAAGTGTCATGGTAACATGGATAAATGCAAAGACTTGGCTTCTTCTGACATTCGCAGACAGCATATACAGGAAAAAAAGAAAACTGAAAAGTTATGAAAACACAAATTGCAACCTGTGTGGAGAGCCAGAAGGCCTCCAAACAGCTTTAAAGGAATTTCTATTCACCTATAGTCACCAGGCAGATACAGTTGAAGACCAACAAGTTATCTAATTTTTAGAGTAGAAAAATTGCAATTCTACTTTAAGGCTAAATCCTGCCAAGTCTCTTATGCTGTGGTGGGGCTTGCATACTAATACTCTCAGGCTGCCATCTTTTTTAAAAAAAATAAATAAAGTGTTATTTAAAGATAGTCGCAACATTGGTTTACATAATATTTATGGCTGCTCTTGTGTTAGTGGCAGAGTTGACATACTTGAGTTGTTTCAAGAAAGACAAGAAAGACAGTATTGTTCACAGTAGAAAACAAAGTATTTCTTAACTTACCCTTTAAAGAAAATATTTGTCAACCCCTGTGCCATGGCAGTGGAACTTGTGAAGAAGATATGAGAAGCTGAGACATGAGATGGAGTCTTTGAGAAAATGTAGATGAGTCTGAGAGAAGCTAACCTCCAAAACGTGTGACCTACCATATCTTCATGTTGTAAAGGCAACAACACACCCACCTTTCAAAAACCACCCTCTTCTATGTAAGAAACTTGGATTAGTGAAACAATTGGACTTATTAAGCACTTCTATCACCTGTCATGTAACAAGTTATGTAAACTTGAAAGAGAAGTACAAGGAAACCATGGTTTATACCCTAAATTATCAAATGAGAAACACTGATATCAATCATTCATAATGTTAAATCAAGTTCACTAAGAGAACTAACAGAATATTCCAATCAAGCTTAGCAAGATCCTGAAGCACATGCAAGGGAATGGGAGTTATACAAAGGGAAATGAAATATAAGATTCTATTAGAAAAGTTTATTGACATGGGTGCACTTATCTGGGTTTGGGGACTTCATGTTGCTTTGCTCTACTGGGAGTTAATAGTTTATTAAGTTAACTAAATGAAATGTGGACTCAATGCTAACTTCTAGTCAATAAAGTCAAACTGTTGGAAATTCTTTTGCTTGCTACAGAAAGAGCAGTTTAAAGACTCAAGAACTGATGATGCTGGAATTAATTTATTTTGAGCAACCTAATCAGCCACCTGTTAATCATGACTCCCAGGAGGACTCAGAGTATACTCCCTTCTCCAAGACCCTCAAAATGTATTGACAAGGGAAGTTGCAGACAACAGCTTTTTTGAACTCTGTGGTGTCTATTCTCTAGAATGCTATGGAAATTGCAGAGATTAATGCCACCGTAAAGAGGGATGGTGATTCCTGCAACATTCCCACTTAATTTGCTGGTTTAAGCAGTAAAACAGAGGCACAGAAAAGTAAAGTAACATGCCAAATTATTCTAATTCAGGGATTTTGAAACCACAATTCCTCTTCAAAACAAGTACATGACATTTGACATTCAAACAGCTATGAATTTAATGAAAGTCAATGGAAGTGGAAATTATCAAGAGAATTTTAGCACAATAAAAGGTCCAGATTTGTTGGTGGAAAGAGAATAATGTACTTTAATTTTTAATTGCAAAGCAATAATGAATTATAAATCAGAAAAGACGATACACTCAAAAATCTATTTTCTTTTTTTGAAAGAAAAGGCACAGCAATTTTCTGAGTTTTTCTGGAATATCAAGAACTTTTGGTCCAGGTGCGGTGGCTCACAGCTGTAATCCCAGCACTTTGGGAGGCCAAGACAGGTGGATCACTTGAGGTAAGGAGTTCGAGACCAGGCTGGCCAGCATGGTGAAACCCCACCTCTACCAAAAATACAAAAATTAGCCAAGGCCTGTAATCCTAGCTACTTAGGTGGCTAAGTTACAAAAATCTCTGCAACTTGGGAGGCAGAGGTTGCAGTGAGCCAAGAACACGCCATTTCACTCCAGCCTGGATAACAAACAGAGCAAGACTCAGTCTCAGAAAAGAAAAAAAAAAA
>NW_016808198.1:1781755-1784361 GCF_001698545.2 Rhinopithecus bieti
AAAAAAAAAAAAAAAAAAAAAAAAAAAAAGAAAGAACTTTTGATTACTTGAGCATTTTCAGCAAAATATTGTTATTGAAAGTTTTGTTCCTTTAAATCATATCTATTCCTATGAAATACCAGTTACATAATATATATGTAAAGTTGAGGTTGCTGGTGACTATTAAAATATAAGAATTAGAATATTTTCTATTATAAATAATTGGGAGTATCAATTACAGAATTAAGCTACCAAGTTTAAGAGACTCTAGTCATGGAATGTGTACAGTGTATAGTGCAAAGACGTTTATCTGTTTATGACCTAGGTAATGAGTTTTGCTATCCTAAGGGAGGAAGAAATGCTCTAAAGTGAGTAAAACATTCTGTAACTTCCTTTTATGATCCCCAGGGATCAAGGTCAGAAGACAGTTCAAGGGATGAATGTGGCCTCCATTTCCTCTGGCATAAGGGTTGAATGATTGAGGAAAAGAATAGGTGAAGTGACTTTTATCCTAGAGAGAAGAATGGCAATAAGGATTCTGGACTTCTATGGTTGTTGATGGAGGGAGACCCTAAGTACAGTATCGTGAAACTTATATAGAAAGTAGCATTACATTTATTTTATAATGAACTACTTAATATCTTAAAAGTGAATCTGAATGCTGATATTTAAAGTGATCAGAAAAGCTATAAATCAGCCTAAGCATCCATCAAAGTGAGGAATGATAACTGATGTGGATTAATAAGACAGTGAAGAGGTTTTGTTTGTGTGTTTGTTTTAAGCATTTCTCTTAATTTACACCTTTTTGAGTCCAGTTGTTCAAAAAACAATAAAGGACTTCACCAGATGGAAAGCATCCGAAATAATGATTGCATGTAATTCCTGTAAGTTCTTGAGTCATCCCATTTTATGCTTAGAACAAGTATTTATCTCAAGAAATTGAGGCTCATAACAGTTAATTTATTCCTAATGCATCACAGAGTGTATCAGATATAAAGCAAGAATTCCATGCCAGGTTTCCCTGACTCAAAAAGTAATTTTTCCTGTATCTCACAACTACCTGGTTAACATAATAGCAGTCAATATCAATCCTTAGATCCAAGTGACCACTTGGTTACTTTAACTGTCAGTGAAATCGAATGAGGTAAGAGCTTAATGAAGGACACACTAACGCTTCAATATAAATGTAGAGCCATCCCAAATTAGTAAAAAATGGCAGGATAGCACAAAACTGCTCCTAGATTGATTTTCACCTTTAGAAACAGATATCGTGCAGCATCATATTACCTAGAATGCATTTCATTCAGAACGTTTTCAATCCTATGCTATTTGTAAGTATATTTTTATGCAGAGCCAATTGTGCCAGACATGCAGACCTCAAGAAAAAAGACACATAGGTATTCTAGGAAAAAAAGTGTATTTAGAGTAGAGATGGTGTTGGATTACTATGTCTTTATGAACACCATAAGGATGCCTTATATATAGCAACTGTTGTCATATTTCTAGCATGTGAGTTACAAAAAAACTACTTTCAGAATGTACAAATAAAGATACTCATTTTGTAGTCTGTAGCAGTTTATGCCAATTAAGCCATATATGCTGTATTATATATGAGACAACTATTTTACTGTCTTCTCAGCTACCTTGTTGTAATTCTGTGTTTTGGTAAACTTACTGTCAAAATAAGCACACATTTTCTTGAAATTAAAACTGGTTACTTCATGCTAAATTATTATTCAGTATAATGTGTTATTCATAGTATTCTGTTACCTATGTTGAAGTGCTTATGCATCTCACTGTGCATCTTAGTTGGCAGCAAAGGTTATTTAACAAATCTTTTTTATCTGCTATAAATAAGTTGAATGAAGAGTAATGCAATACAACTTTGTTTTGACTTTTTATGTAAAAATGATGAGACACCATGATTAATAAGCTGGTCCTTTACAAAATGTAAAATGGAGAGACAAAAAAACACAGTATCAGCTACTACTGATCTATTGTCATCGTTACTTATAAGTCTAAGTACAATACTGGGGCAGTCTCATTTATGGAAAATGTGGCAGAAATTAAGAGGGAATCTAAGAAGAGCAACAAATTGATGAATACAAAAAATTCCCAGTATAATTTTATTCTGTAGGAATACTTAGTGTAAGAAGGAAAGGAGGAAGGAGAACTTAATTCCGGTATTCTGAATTTTACAGAGAACATTAAACCTGAGCATTGCTTGCCTACTGATTTACCCTACTATATAATTTGCAACACAGACACACAGAAATTAAGGAGTCATACATTATGAACTGGCCAAAGAAAAAATTGTTTTATGCCTAGTTATTTTAATAAAACAAGTCTTCTGTACAATCTCTGTGACAGATATTTGTAGAACACACTTATTTTCTCCCTTTGTAAGGATTCAGTATGGGACAGAGAACTAACAACTTCACCATATTACTGGAATTCAAACTGGAATAAAAACTTCCCCTAAAAAATCATTACATGGGGAGAAAAGGAGAATAGGTTAGAAGCAGACCTCACTCGTTAAAGAATTGATTTTCCCTTAAAAAAAAAAAAAAAAAAAAAAAAAAAAAAAATTTTGTTTTCCCTCCCAAACTTTTTTTTTTTTTGGGAAA
>NW_016808198.1:1785666-1831692 GCF_001698545.2 Rhinopithecus bieti
AAAAAAAAAAAAAAAAAAGCTTAGTAATTTCAAGGAGATATATTTATTTTCTTAAGCTTCATACCATCAAACAAAATGGTATTCACAGGAGTTTCTAGTTCTAAAATCATGGTGCCTTACATTAAGTAATTATATTTTTGGAAAATAGTTTAAAGTGATAAAAAGGTCATGAAAATACATTTATTAAAAATTTTATTTTTTAAAAGAAAATTACATAGGCCAAGAAAATGTGGACGATGATGAAGGAATGATGAAGGCCAGAGAAAGGGGCTGCTTACCCGCTGTCTTCAGTTTCATGCAATGTTCCTGTGAACATCCGCATTTACATGTCTTGAGGCTGTTTCAGCAGATAAGCTTCAAAGAAATCTGAATGTGATGTTTTACTCAAATCCCTAAATGGCCATGGTAATTAACTCAACTGTCCTTCAGAAATCGTAAGTCTCAGTGTAATTTACAGACTGCTTCCCTCATAGATTGGGTAATTTTTGCGTCATCTCACCCTGAAGCTCTAATTTGGTTTGGGGCCTACCTGAAGTTTGTAACTCTAGAGTGATAGGTTATTTTGATGCTGAATTGTCCTTGGATGGAAGTTTGCAATATGCAAATTGGATTGTATAGCCACACGAGACCTGGTTTAAATTTTATGTCACAAAATTGTTAGTGATTTTCAGTTCGGGTGGATCTTCAAACTGAAGTCAGGTAAATGGAGTGATCCCAGATGAACCAAGCATCAACCACAGGCAAAACATAAGTGCTTGAACTGAGGAACAAGGACTGAATTAAGAAGTAGAAGTAGTATAGGAGATATACCTAATGTAGATGGCAAGTTCATGGGTGCAGCACACCAGCATGGCACATGTATACATATGTAACAAGTCTGCACGTTGTGCACATGTACCCTAGAACTTAAAGTATAATAATAAAAAATAATAATAACAAAAAAATAGGAATGTATGAAAATATATATCAAGGAAAATAAATTAAGTTTATACAATTAAAAAAAAAAAAAAACGTAGTAGATATCCCATGGGAGGATTCAGGATACAATCAGATCAAGCCCTGACATTCCTTCATGGCAAGATCCAGATAGATCATACCTCCCAGCATCACTTCACTGCAAGGTCCAATCATATCATGCTTTACTCTCTGGCAATAAAACCTGCCCCAACCTCAGCTCGGAGAAGAAAAATTTAAACCTGACTCCTGTCTCCTTGCTTGGCTGCCGAGATATTAAACCTTTTCTCTATAAAACCCAGTGCTTTGTTGTTTGACTTCTGTTGTGAATGAGAAAAGAAACCCAAATTTGGTTTGCTAATACTTCTACTTCTCTTTTCACACTCTCATTTTGTAATCCCAGAAAAACTCACAGTGATAACTATTTATCTGCTTGTCTTTATTTTATAAAATTTAGTGTTATACTTTCTAGAAGTTTGAATACTGTTACAGGTTTTGAAATACAAAAATGAATAATTTATGAGGAGTGTCTAATTTTGCTCAGTATACTTTGTCATTCCACAAAAGAAACATCTCCTACTTATACAACTGACCTTAATCCATGAAAACTTCCTGGAATGTGGAGTGTACCATCCTGTAGAAGATTAAAAGATATGATAAAATAGAACTAAGAGTAGATTTACAACCTGATCATCTAAAGAAACAGGAAACACTTAATCTTCAAAACTACTTTTTGGATGACTCTAATTTTAAATTCTACTCTGTTTGTAAGACTCAAAAATAAGCGTTATGAAATCATCTTTACTAATAACCTAAGGGGAACAAAATGACTTTTATTCTGTGAAAATGTATTATAAGTATCTTCTCTAAAATTATATGGAAACTTTCTTCTACATCTTTGAGAACGTGTTCCGGTATTGGGTAAATCTGAATTAAAGTCATGTGCTACATAATGACATTTCAGACAATAATGAATCATGTATATCAATGATGGTACAACAAAATTATAACAAAGCTGAAACGTTCCGCATTGCCTCGTGACATCACAGTCATTGTAAAGTCTTAGTGCAATGATTATTTTTGTATTTGTGGTGATGCTGGTGTAAACAAACCTATTGTACTGCCAGAGCTATAAAAGTATATAGCATGCACAATTTTGTGCAGTACATAATACTTGATAATGATAAAAATGTCTGCACTGCTGGTTTATGTGTTTACTGTGCTTCTTATCACTATTTTAGGGTATATTACTTCTACTTATTAAAAAGTAAAGTTAGCTATAAAACAGCTTATGTCATGTCCTTCAGAACATATTCTAGACGAAGTTATTCTTATCATAGATGACAGATCCATGTGTTATTGCCCCTGAAGACCTCCCAGTGGGACAAGATATGAAGGTGGAAGACAGTGATATTGATGATCCTGACCTTGTGTGGACTGAGGTTAATGTGTGTGTGTGTCTTAGTTTTCAATTAAAAAGTTTAAAGACTGAAAAAAAAAATAGTTAAAATAGAAAAAACTTTTGGAATAAGGGTATTCTAAAATATATAAGTTAAAATAGAAAAGCCTTTTAGAAGAAGGATATTAAGAAATGGCTGTACAGTGTACTTTCTAAGATAAGTCAAAAGTTTTAAAATTGAAAATTTTCTTAGGTACAAAAGTTATAGTAAGATAAAGTTAATTTATTATTAGAGAAAAAATATAAATTAGTGTAGCCTAAGTGTACAGCATTTATAAAGTCAACAATAGTGTACTATAATGTCCTAGGCCTTCACATTCATTCAAGACTCATGGGCTCACCCAGAGCATCTAATCCTGTGTGCTCCATTCATGGTCAGTGACCTAGACAAGTGTACTATTTTTTATAGTTTCTCCTGTATTTTACTGTACCTTTTCTATGTTTAGTTATGTTTGAATACTCAAACAGCATTATGTAACAATGCCTACAGTATTCAGTACAGTAACATGGTCTAGAGATTTGTAGACTAGGAAAAATAGGCTGTACGATATAGTGTAGGTGTATAGTAGGCTGTATCATCCAGGTTTTTGTAAGTACACTCCGATGTTGGCTTAATGACAAAGTTGCTTAGGGATGTATTTCTCAGAACATATCTACATCATTAAGCAATGCATGACTCTACCTGTTTTACTGTCTTTTGTATGTTTAGGCTTCTCTGATTTGCTCCATGAAAAGTTACTATTTTATTGTATGATGTTAAATTTCCCCAAAATTGTGTTTCAAAAATCAAAAGATTATAGCCTATTCTAACAAAATCTGATAACATTTTTTTACATTGCCCTGATAAATGTTTTTTCAATGCCCATCATAACTTCCATGGACCTATTAGAGTTTATCACAATGATATTAATATAATTTTAAATAATTATACTTATAAATTAAAACTAAAAATACGGTGAAATTATTTGAATTGAAATGCTTGAAATTGTAATTTTTTTTGGCTGTGAATATAGGAAGAATGATCACATCCATGTTTCTGAATATTATTTCTACTTCTAGGGATCACGAAATAGCTTATTCAGTTCTGTTGCAACATTGCATTGCAAGCTTGTATATAATTTGCCTTCTATTATCACCTCTGGGTCTCTTTTGGCACTGAACACAAGTTTTACCTGCCCCTTGAATGTGCCAGGTTATTTTTCCCTGGCTGCCTTATGTGGTTTGCATTTTTACAAGCTAACTCTGAGTTTGAACAATTTTTTCAATATTTATAACCTGTTTTAGTGCAGCTGTATTATTTTTCCTCTCTTCACTTTGTTAACCTGTCCAAATTTAGAGTAACCAGAACATTTATGTTTATATTCTGATCTAGCTATTCTCCCAGAGTCCTAAAAATAGAGTGAATATTTTTGACTTGTATAAAGCAGAAAAAATTTTAGTAAGTGTCTGGAATGACCTGACCATAAGGATAACCTCATATTTATGAAATAAGAACTTGATTTCAAAATCACGACTATGTAATTATTGTGAACGTACATTCCTAAACGTTTTTGTAAGGTTCTTGAACATTTTATGTTAAATAATGAAATAAGCTGTAAATGGTATTGGAAATTCTTGCTTACTATGTGAGAGCATTCCTTTCTTAAATTTGAGGAAATTATCATTGTCAAGTTAGACCAAATATTGGGCCAATTGTCATAAATTTTATCATAGAGATTTTTTAATTGCATATTTTGTATTCATTGAAATGTATCACATAAACTGGATATTTTGAAGTAGATTTTAAAGCCCTACCATATGTTTACAGCGATATGGCTTTGTAGCTTCATTAGATTATCTATATTTTAAAATATTGTTAAAATACATAATTTTTGGCCATACTTTTGGCATTGTTTTGCATTGTTGGTGAATGAAAACATTTATTTAAAGAAAGCTTTATTGCCATTTTGTGGGAAAATTAAACCGTTCAAAATAATAACATTGTTCATTTAATTAGGAAAAACAAAGTCAAGAACATAATATGACTGCAATCATAATGAATGTGGTAATTCAACTTCGTAAATTACTTTCCTAATCACTGATCTTCCAAAAGTCTGTGCCTTCAATGCATTTTCTAATGTTGCCCCTTGCGTCAATCTTTATCTGTCTTCTCTCCCTTTGATTCCATTAGACTTCTTAAGCAGAAGTTTTTTCTCCCATAAATAGATTTGTCCTTCTCCACAGTTTCCCATTAAAATAAAGACTGTACAAAAAGGAGAGTACAGTAAAGATACTGCATTTTTCATTTGCCTGCTGCTTTTCTCTCATTAGTCCTCCCTCCTTTGATTTCCTTTTAGGAGTTGTGCTCACGGTATAGGGCGTGTTTTCATGGCTGGCTTACTTAAATTGTTCATCTTTTGCAAATCTTCAAGGTAGATAAAGAAGCATTTTAGTAGATGTTAATTCCTTTACATAATCTGAAATTTCTCAACTCTGTTTTCAATTTCTTCAATAAATAAATACTGACAAAAAACAAAGCAAAACAAAGATGGATAACTTTACTTCATTTAAATTTTTTCCCATAATATTTCCATGCTTATCACAGAAGTTTTTTTTTTTTTTTTTTTTTTTTTTTACAGATTCTCACTCTGTCACCATGCTGGAGTGCAGTGGCACGATCTCGACTCACGGCAACCTCCACCTCCCTGGTTCAAGCGTTTCTCCTGCCACAGCCTCCGAAGTAGCTGGGACTATAGGCGCACACCAACATGCCCAGGTAATTTTTGTTTTTGGTAGAGACGTGGTTTCATCATTTTGGCCCAGATGGTCTGAATCTCTTGACATCGTGATCTGTCCGCCTCGGTCTCCCACATTGCTGGGATTACAGGTATGAGCCACTGCATCCGGCCAAAAAGGTCAATATTGTAAAATAATTTTTCATGGGAGCTTACAGGTGTATACACCTCCACATAAAGTAAAAAAAAAAAAAGTACTTTGAAAACTCTTAATTATGTCATAGGTTCTACTACTACTCATTGAATCTCTAGATTTAATTATCTTTTCTCTGTTCTTAGCTCTCTCACAACACTTCTTGAATTACATTTGTTCCTGACAGAATAACAAAATAAAACTACCATATTCGCTTTTTACTCTGCATATTCACCAATGAGATTTTCAGTGCTTTTTAAACTTCCATTTATATTTTAAATTGTTAAGAATAAATTTTCTCTCTCAGCACAGAGGAAAAAATAAAACATTTTGAGGGACATGCTAGAATTTCTTTGAAGATATTCTTTCCTAAGGCTAGCATCAACACACGAAGATTTTTAGCAAAAAGGACATGGAAACCATTTTCTCCACAAATATTTTTAGGACTTTGGTGCGGCCTTTGCATTATGGCCACTAACATCTGAAAGTGGGACTAAAGAGGAATGCATTCCTAATCCTGTTGTATTTCTACCAGAGAGAGGAAATAATTATGCTTGCATAACTAATCTAATACTTTCTCAGAGACTTAGAAAATTGTCTTTTCAAATACTTACTTATTTTCTTTTGCCTATGTGCTTAAAGTTCTAAGTCAAAAGGATATTGCATTATTTTAACAAGCCTTTATGGAGAGAGAGCTTCAATTATGTCAAGCAAAACATGGCTTGGTGCTGTTGATACAATCCAGTCAATATCTTCTTAGAAGTATTTTTTTTTCTTTTTTTTGTTTTTTCAACACACAAACTCTGAGAACTTCATTGTTCTATATGATCTTTTACTGTATTGTTAGCTTCAGATTAACAGAATCTATCATGAAATATGATAGTGACAGTTAGCAGTCTGGTCATAGTCTGCCCATAGGGGACCAATTCATTTTAACAGAAATCTTGAGGAGATAATGGTGTCAAATTTTGTTATTTCTGTAGAATGAAGTAAGAAAGTCAATCGTTGAGAAAATTGAGAGAAGAAAGATATTTTTGAGGACAGAACGATTTGTAGATTTTTTCAATTAACCCTATAGGATCAGTCCCAAGATTACGGATTGCTCATCTTTCATCTTAATCAGCCATTTTCTTTATCAGAATGTTAATTAAGACAATTGTTCCAAGCCCAAGACCCTGATGGCATATTCAAATGAAAGGATTCAAGAAAATGTCTGAAAGACTCCAGAAGCTCAATTTATCTAAAACCAAACTCATTACAACCTTCCCTTACACACACACACACAACAACAACAAAAAAAAAAACAAAAACAAAGAATAAACCTATTTTCAAATAAATAATGGAGCATTTAAACAATTATTTCTGATCTTGGTTAATGCTTTCAACTTAGTATTATAATTTAGAATCTATGAAAAATCTATGGATTAGTGAAACCCATCCACCATCAAATTCTTCAGGCAATCAATTATATCTCAACAATATCTTTGGAATCTTACTTTTCCTTTCCATTCTTGCAATCATAAATTTAGGTTAGTACTTCCTTTTTTCTCTATAGCCCATTGAGAGATTTACTCATCTCTCTTAACTCTAGCCCATATTCCATATTGCCTATGTAATTAATCTTCAAAAAACAGTAGCTTCATTTTCTTGGGAATTATATTAGTTTGCTACGGCTGCGTAATAAAATACCACACCCTAGGTAGCTTAAACACCACAAATCTATTTTCTCATCACTCTGAAAGCTAGAAGTACAAGATTAGGTTGAGTTTCTTCTGAGATCTCTCTTCTTGACTTGTAGATGACTGTCTTCTTGCTATGTCCTCACATGTTCTTGCTTGGGTCTGTGTGTTGTCTGTGTCTGTGTCCTAATCTCCTCTTATTATAAGAGGAGATTGGATTAGGGTTTATTATGTGTCCTAATCTCCTCTTATTATAAGAGGAGATTGGATTAGGGTTTATCAATATAACCTCATTTTTCCTTTATTACCTCTGTTGTGACTTTCTCTAATTTGGTCTTGTGGTATCTCTGTCAAGGGTGACTGTAAGTCTATAAGTGGCCATAAGAGTCCTGATGGGGGGAGTTAGGTTTGGTTGTATTGATCAGGTAGAGGTAGAACCAAAAAGCTTAAAATAGAAGTACCATATTAATTACCGATCCAAAGAGAATACAGATGTCCGTGTGGGCTGATGGGAAGCATCAGAGAGCTCAACCAGAGGATGGGTAGGAAGAGAGAGAGAGATAATGAGTAAGAAACTATGGAACTATGCCATCTATGCCTTTTTTAAAATCCAGGGAGATTATCCTCTAGGCTTTCCGTATAGATTGTAAATTGTCTAGTTTAAAGAAAACACTCTCTAAGGGAGAAAATTATTTGCATGACTGGTGTTAGTTATTAGATTTTGTCATAGCAGCTAAGTGGTGTGTTGGATTTTGGTTCTGTGGGATTAGGAAAAAAAAACACCTCAGATATCTTGCAAAACAATAAACACACACAGAGAGGGGAAGTTTTGACTAAGTCAAAGGTGAAAGGGACTGGGTTTCAAATGACTGATGTCAGACCTAAAAATGGATGCTTAATCAGCAACTATATTAAACAAATTTGTGACAACTTCTAACTCCAAATACATTAACATTCTTAATTATTGTGGGTTAAAACTAACTTCTGAATTATGAAGAGACACAAGTCAGCCCATAACAATATCCAGTTTTTTTTCCCCAAGTATATGTGGCCTTTCCAGTCTAGTTCTAATGCATCTCTTTATTCTCATCTTTTGATGATCCACCCCACTGCATTCACCTACAACTAGTTGAAAATCAGTAGAAATGCTTCTCTCTGATGTGCCTTTATCAATACTCCACGTAAGAAATATCTGGTCTTTCTGCAAATGCATTCTCAAATATATCTCCTGTATGATTCCACTTTTATGGAAACAATGCATTTGTTTATGTGGAGAGTAAAGTATGGAGTCAAATGTAATTGAAGCTGGCCTTATTCTTACCTCATTTTGTATCTCCTTTCTCCACTCTTCTGTTGGTCCACTTTGGTTTTATGCTATCTTGTTACATGTATCCTTCTAAGTTAATTAAATACTTAATTTTTAATTTTTTTATTATACTTTAAGTTCTGGGATACATGTGCATAACGTGCAGTTTTGTTACATAGGTATATGCGTGCCAGGCTGTTTTGCTGCACCCATCAACCCATCATCTACATTAGGCATTTTTACTAATGCTATCCCTCCCCTATCTCCCTGTTCCCCAACAGGTCCTGGTGTGTGATGTTCTGCTTCCTGTGTCCATGTGTTCTCATTGATCAGCACCCACTTATGAGTGAGAACATGCGGTGTTTGGTTTTCTCTTTCTGTGTTAGTTTGCTGAAAATGATGGTTTTCAGCTTCATCCATGTCTTGCAAATGACACAAACTCATCCTTTTTTATGGCTGCATAGCATTCCATGGTGTATATGTGACACATTCTCTTTATCCAGTCTATCATTGATGGGGATTTGGGTTGGTTCCAAGTCTTTGCTATTGTGAATAGTGCTGTAATAAACATGCATGTGCTTGTGTCTTTATAGCAGCATGACTTATAATCCTTTGGGTATATACTCAGTAATGGGATGGCTGGGTCAAATGGTATTTCTAGTTCTAGATCCTTGAGGAATTGCCACACTGTTTTCCACAATGGTTGAACTAGTTTACAGTCCCACCAACAGTGTAAAAGTGTTCCTGTTTCTCCATATCCTCTCCAGCATCTGTTGTTTCCTGATTTTTTAATGATTGCCATTGTAACTGGTGTGAGATGGTATCTCACTGGTTTTGATTTGCATTTCTCTAATAACCAGTCATGATGGGCTTTTTTTTCATACGTTTGCTGGCTGCATAAATGTCTTCTTTTGAGACATGTGGTTTCATATCTTTCACCCACTTTTGATGGGTTAGTTTTTTTTCTTATAAATTTGTTTAAGCTCCTTGTAGATTCTGAATATTAGCCCTTTGACAGATGGATCCATTGCAGAAATTTTCTCCCATTCTGTAAGTTGCCTGTTCACTCTGATGATAGTTTCTTTTGCTGTGCAGGAGCTCTTTAGTTTAATTAGATCCTATTTGTCAATTTTGGCTTTGTTGCATTTGCTTTTGGTGTTTTATTTATGAAGTTTCTGCCCATGCCTATGTCCTGAATGGTACTGCTTAGGTTTTTTTCCAGGATTTTTATGGTTTTAGGTCTTGTGTTTAAGTCTTTAATCCATCTTGAGTTAATTTTTGTATAAGGGATAAGGAAGGGGTCCAGTTTCAGTTTTCTGATTATGACTAGTCAGTTTTCCCAACACCATTTATTAAATAGGGAATCCTTTCCCTATTGCTTGTTTTTGTCAGGTTTGTCAAAGATCAGATGGTTGTAGATGTGTGGTGTTATTTCTGAGGCCTCTGTACTATTTCATTGGTCTCTGTATCTGTTTTGGTACCAGTATCATGCTGTTTGGGTTACTGTAGACTTGTAATATAGTTTGAAGTCAAATAGTGTGCTGCCTCCAGCTTTGTTCTTTTTGCTTAGGATTGTCTTGACTATACGGGCTCTTTTTTGGTTCTATATGAAATTTAAAGTAGCTTTTTCTAATTCTGTGAAGAAAGTCAATGGTAGTTTGATGAGGAGAGCACTGAATCTATAAATTACTTTGGTCAGTATGGCCACTTTTACAACACTAATTCTTCCTATCCATGAGCATGGAATGTTTTTCCATTTGTTTATGTCCTCTTTTATTTCCTAGAGCAGTGGTTTGTACTTCTTCTTGAAGAGGTCCTTCACATCCCTTGTAAGTTGTATTCCTAGGTATTTTATTCTCTTTGTAGCAATTGTGAATGGGAGTTCACTCAAACAAGATGAAATATAAAAATATTGCTAATATTCAGTGCCTACAGAGACATTGTTCTTATTGCAAAGGTTTCAATTATGAATAAATAGGCCAATTCATACTATGAAAGAGTTGATTCTAATGAAGCAATTTTACATACCTGTATTATGGAATTTATCATATTGCATTTTAAATTAGTGATCCACACTTATGACTCTTTAGCTGGATGGTAAGCATGCATATCAAGAATATTAATTATTAATCTATTCATCCTGAAGACCTAGCACAATGCCTGAAATAATAAATATTTTAAAAAGAAAGAATATGTGGCAAAAAAATAAAATGTAGTTTATCTTTAGTCAGGGAGGACCAAGTAGATAATTTTCGCATTTAGGCAACTGATCTCTGATGCATCAGAATGAGATAATTAAATTAATTTAAAATATAACTTTTAAAATTATGGAATCTCAGGTCATCTGGTCAGCAGCAATTTTATGTCTGATAGCAATCAGGTTTTACTTTCTTTAGGTATTGAAACCTTTCCTACATCTCTGTGAAGTTCTAGGAAAAGAAAACTTTCAAATGTAGGCTGTTCTACTGTAGATAAGTCTCACACCAAATGATACTCTAACCCTGTATACACTAAGTAATTTGATCAAGTGTTTCAGTGAATGATCAGTACTTAATCATTGTCATTTTGTCTCATAATATGTCACTTTATCTTGCTCATTCAATTTCACTTTGACAAGAGATAGTGTTTTCCCATATTTTAGTAAGGTTATAGCTAACAGGGATGATGAATGAGTTTCCTGGTTCTGCTTCTTACATATTGCCCACCCTCTGGGTTGTAATTTAGTCTCTTTTCTCTCTTTACTGTCTACATCTCTCTGAGCTCTCTCATTTACTGTCTTGAATTTAATTTTATTCTATACACAGATTATCCTCAACTCTAAATCTCAAACTAAAGCCATATCATTTAGATTCTATAGATTTAACTTCTTGCATATGTCCAATAAAGTTGATCTCAAATCTCTAACATTGAGCTCATCTTCTTTGGTCCTAGTTATATGCTTCTGTTCCTCATCACATGTTTCAACAAATGTGCCCACCATCATTATTGTAATAACTGATTAACTATTCTTTCATTTTTATGCCCTATTCCTTGCCAAATTCTTTCTGGAACCTCTGGAATCTTCCCAGAATGGAAAGCTAAACATTTAGTTTGTCTGCTTAAACCCTTGCAATGGTCTCCCTCACTTTTAGATCAAAGTCTAAATCACTTTGCACAATTTATCTTACCCTATAAGTTTAGCCACTGCTTACCTCTCTGTTGTCCACTCAGCTATGGCTCAAATGACACACACATTCTCTCTCTCTCTCTCTCTCTCTCTCTCTCTCTCTCTCTCTCTCTCTCTCTTCCCCTCTAATCCTCTTACCCTTGGCCCCACTACACACCCCTGGGACTATGGAGGTTCTTTCAGTGAAGAAGTCCTATTTTCTTCTTCTCTCTATCTTCGTGATTGCAAGAAATATTTTGTAGAAATCTTAGTCTAACCTAACTAATCTCTATTTATTTTCAGGTTTATGATTAGACATCTCTTTCTTCTGGAAATGATTTTTAAATTGCTCATTTTAAGTGTAGTGCCTGTTAATCATCTTACCATAGGCTTGTATGGATTGTGGTATGCCTACTTGTGTACTGTTTTATAATTTCCTATTTGCCATCAGGACAAGAGTCATTTATCTTGTCTCAAGAGAAAAATCAGCACTATATTTTTCACATTTAGTTCAGCACTATTCATAAATGATAAAATGGATAGTTAATATTCATTAGATGGATATCAAATGAAGGCAAGATGCTGGATACTTCTGGTTTTGAGCAAAATTAGCTAATATAACAGATCTTATATTTAAACCAACAAGAACCCAATTTTCTTATTCTTGCTAAGACACAGACAAATTTGTTTAAAATTTTGTATCTCCATGCCAAAATCTAACCAAGCATCCATGTTATAAATCTGGGATGATATTCACTCAGGAGGACAAAAGCAACTATGCTAATTAAGGAAGAAGAAATTTTCTGAGATCTTTGAATAAATTGTTGAGCCACCAGCACAAAATTATTAGCCTTGGGCTTCCTACCAAATAAAATATAAATAACCTCAATGGTATAAACCATTGTCTATAGAACATTTTGTTATTTAATAATAGACACACCAATCCTCAGCCTTTTTAAATATAGTACCTAGTAGAGTGCCTAGACCATAGTCAATATTAAATAAAATATGTTGAATGAAAAGTATAAAAATGATACTTTTCAGAATTTGCATATAACTGAATAATCACAATCTTTCCCATATTTGAATTGATGTGATGTAAATAATGACTGTTATTTGAAAGCCTAAAATATAATAGTATAGACACATAATACTAGTTCAGTCATTTTCTTGACAATTATTTAGATACTAGCAAGTAAATAAAAAGAATTGAGTAGTTAGTTAATTATTAGTCAATAGCACAATTGCATTCAATCAAGAAGACTGAGGTTAGTCAATTGTACCTGAAACAGTTCATTGTATATTCATCTTGATAGTGATATTACATTTAAATATTGGTAAATACCCATATTTAGGTGTAATAATTTACATATAAAGCTGAGAATTTTAAGACTTTTAAGACTCTATTTCCTTCTAGGAATTTGATTAGGAAATATATTAGCAGTATAAACAGCACTTCATTCATAAGGTTGCAATAAATTAACTTTTGATTTTGTCATCTTCACAAAAGTGATTCCATTTACTCATAATTTGCAAATAACTTTAAATTAAATCTTACTTTCATTATCATGTCTCTTCCAAATAGAACTGTCATCAGGAATAATAACTATGAGCACTAACAGCAGGAACTACATATATCCAGCTCCCTCCTTTTGAGTAAATTATCATTTTTTTCTAAACATAAAAATATATTTCTATTAAGTATATATATTAACATATATATAATATGTAGAAAGCATTTCTAGTAAATACATGCAAATTGACTTGATGGTAGGAATTGGTTTCAAGGAAAACTATATTTTGATAGGATTGGGAATTGTTTCATTTTCTTTGATCTGTAATGATACTCTTTTTTTACTATACTTTAAGTTCTAGGGTACATGTACACAAGGTGCAGGTTTGTTACCATAGGTACAGATGTGCCATGTTGGTTTGCTGCACCCATCAACTTGTCATTTATATTAGGTATTTCTTCTAATCCTATCCCTCTCTAAGCCCCCCACCACCCAATAGGCCCCAGTGTCTGAAGTTCCTCTCTCTGTGTCCATGTGTTCTAATTGTTCAGCTCCCACCTGAGTGAGAACATGCGATGTTTGGTTTTCTATCCTTGTGATAGTTTGCTTAGAATGATAGTTTCCGTCTTCATCTATGTCCCTCCAAAGGACATTAACTGATCCTTTTTTTATGGCTGCATAGTATTCCATGGTGTATATCTGACACATTTTCTTAATCCAATCTATCATTGATGGACATATGGATTGGTTCCAAGTCTTTACTATTGTGAATAGTGCCATAATAAACATAAGTGTGCATGTGTCTTTATAGTAACATGATTTATAATCCTTTGAGTATATACCCCGTAATGGGATTGTTGGGTCAAATGGTATTTCTAGTTCTAGATCCTTGAGGAATCACCACACTGTCTTCCACAATGGTTGAACTAATTTACACTCCCACCAACAGTGTAAAAAAAATGCCTTTTTCTCTACATCCTCTCCAGCATCTGTTGTTTCCTGACTTTTTAATGATCGCCATTCTAACTGGAGTGAAATGGTATCTCATTGTGGTTTTGATTTTCATTTCTCTAATGACCAGTGATGATGAGTGTTTTCTCATGTCTGTTGGCTGCATAAATGTCTTCTTTTGAGAAGTATCTGTTCATATCCTTTTCCCATCTTTTGATGCGGTTCTTGTTTCTTGTAAATTTGTTAAATTCTTCGTATATTTGGGTTATTAGCCCTTTATCAGATAGGTAGATTGCAAAGATTTTCTCCTATTCTGTAGGTTGCCTTTTCACTCTGATGATAGTTTCTTTTGCTGTGCAGAAGCTCTTTAGTTTAATTAGATCCCATTTGTCAATTTTGGCTTTTGTTGCCATTGCTTTTGGTGTTTTAGTCATGAAGTCTTTGCCCATGCCTATCCTGAATGGTATTGCTTAGGTTTTCTTCTAGGGTTTTTATGGTGTTAGGTCTGACATTTAAGTCTTGATCCAATTTAACTCTTGAGTTAATTTTTGTGTATGGTATAAGGAAGGGATCCAGTTTCAGCTTTCTATATATGGCTAGCCAGTTTTCCCAGTTCCATTTATTCAATAGGGAATCCTGTCTCCATTGCTTGTTTTTGTCAGGTTTGTCAAAGATCAGATAGTTGTAGATGTGTGATCTTATTTCTGAGGCCTCTGTACTATTCCATTGGTCTATATATCTGTTTTGGTACTAGTACCATGCTGTTTTGGTCTTTCAAATTTTCTATTCTTAGAGGAAAAGAAGAGCCCTTAAGACACAATAGAATCCCTGACTTTCTAGAATGATCTATTTTCCCCTTTCATTATACTTCTGATTTTCTTAACATGGTAGGATTTAGGAAATAAATAGCATAGCCGAGGGTAGTGGGTGAAGTGAAGAGATGGAAGATCCACGAAGGAACAGCTGAAAAGGTGTCCCTGTATCACAACCCTTTACTGCAGTTTTTCCATGGAGCTAGTTTAAATAAGCTTATTTGTAAGAGAATGCTAGATATATTGCAAAGCAAATGCAAATATTAATGTCTTTAAAATGCAAAGATGAGCTAATACACATACTTTTCTTAATTTTTTTAAAGGACAGATTTCAAGAACAACTGTATTGCTGTTTCTCTTTGCTCAATGATATTTAAGTGGAATGCTAAGTAAGCATTAATATTAAATGAATAAGATTTTGTCATCTGGGCTTCCTCTTAGTATTGTTTCTTTTCCAGTAAAGGCATAGCAGAACAGAACAATGCATGCACATGCACACACACATAGATACACACACACACACACACAGAGGAAGATTTGTTAATAAAGACTAAACCTGTGTATTCAACAGAGAACATTTTTGAAAATGAAACCCCAGAAGATTGTACAGTCCAATATCCACTTCAAGTCACATTGTAAAATGCATGTCACCCAGAAAACAAATAAAATATAATGTAAAGTTACTCTGTTTTTCATAATATTTCTACATTTAAGGAAATCAGTAGCTACGTTAAAACAAAAGTGAATCCAAAGTCTTCTAGTGGGAAGAAATAATGTATTTTCTCATATTAATTTTCCTTCTGGTTTTAAAATTTATTTTTCATAATTATAAATGCTGGTAACTTTGAAGACTCTTTCCTTGTTTGATTTAATGTTGTCACTTTCTGCCTCCATCTGGTAATAATAACAATTATTGTGATATAATTAGCATTATAAAGATGATGCTAATGACAATGACTATGCTTATAGCTAACTCTTATTGAGGATATAATATGTGTGTTAGTGTTCTGAAATCTTCACCATTATTAACACTGTACTTTTCAGAGAATTTTATGAAGTACATACTTCTAAAGATGAGTAGATGGAGGCACAAGTTAACTAACCTGTTTAAAGTCACACAGTAAAAACATGAAAGGGCTAAGATTCAAATCTTGGCTTCAGAGAGTGTGTTCTTTTTTACTACCCTATTCTGCCTCTTATAACTAGGGTTCCTTTGCCAAAAATTAATGATCATAATAATCAAATAAGAATAGACTTTGAAATCTATTAATTTAGAAACTTGTATAATACAAATAAAATGTCTAAAGTCAGTTTGAACTTACATTACATTCTAATTCCACTATATGGTCAATTTACTTAACCCCAGATCTGGAACCTCAGTCAACTCATGTTATACAGGGATAATACAATAATCTCTATTTAGCAAGACTCTTGAGTATTATTAACAATGGATATACTGTGCCTGTCAAAATTATACTACATTTTTTTAATTTTTCTATGTTTTTTCTGTATTTTCTAATTTTTCTGAAATGACTATATGTTACTTACATTCAATTCATATAAATGTTATTAAACTGAACATAATATTTCATTTGCAAAATGAGCTAAAAGTCTAGTTGCTATTTAAAATAAAATACAGATTATAGGGCTTTTCATTCTCGGAATTATTATATTATTATCAGATTCATATTGATGACAAACCAGAGTCCCATATTATCACACACACAGAATTTTTTTAACTGGAAATGCAACGTATGAATTGGGTATACCTTGTCCTACCCCACATAAATATCTCCTCTACACCATCACTGGTTTCAAGACAAAAGAGTTAAATTTAATATGAGGATTAGTTGATTCATCTTTCAGGTTTCTTTCCAATCATTTATTGTTATTTTACCTAGTTACTTTCCCATTAATTTCTCCAGTTATGCCAAAAACTATAACCTCCAGACATTTGCCGCAAGTCAAACAGCAAATTAGGTTAGTAATTAAAAATACTAATTCCAAATTGCCCAGTCAAGAACATGCTACCAAATTATGCATTAGACATCATAAATGCAAACAAAAAATTTGTGTCATCCATTTTAAATTTTATATCCTTAGTAATTAGATAAGTTAAAATATTTGTTGTAAAAGTTATGTGAAGATAGTTGTTTTAAGGAAATAAAATTCCATACAGTATATATGTAACTATATGTAACTATATGTACACAATTATGTGTGTGTATATATACACACACATATATAGAGCTATGTGTACATAGGTATATAATTTATACATATTTAGTAAGGTTATATATAAAAATGTTCATACATGTTATTCCAAACTTTAGCTAATGATGAGATATTTTATTTTATGATTCCATGAATTCTTGACTCCATGATTTTGTAATATTTTATTTAGTGTAATCAGTTGAAATGTTTTGAGTTGTCAGCAATAGAAATCCCAAGCTCAAAGCCTATAATCTTAGAAAATTTTTAGAAGACACATTTTTAAAATCTGTGTTAAAGAGACATTCACAGTAGTAATTAGACATTTATTTAAATATGAAGGCCGGGCATGTTGACTCATGTCTGTAATTCCAGCACTTTGGGAGGCCAAGACAGGAGGATCCCTTGAGGCCAGGAGTTTGAGACCTAGCCTGGGCAACATAGTAAGACCCTGTCTCTACAGACAAAACCAAAACCCAAAAACCAACCAACCCAACAACAACAACAAGAAAACCAGTAGCTAAGCATGCCTAATCTGGAGGGTGAAATAGGAGGATCACCACTTGAGCCCCAGAGTTCAAGACTGCAGTGAGCCAGGATAGCACCACTGCACTACAGCCTGAGTGACAAAGTGAGACCCTGCCTTAAAAAAAAAAAAAAAAAAAAGAAAGAAAGAAAGAAAGAAAGAAAGAAAGAAAGAAAGAAAGAAAGAAAGAAAGAAAGAAAAGAAAATAAAATTAATATAAATAAAATAAAATAATATGTTATAATTGTTGATAGTTTTGTATGAGAACCAAAAACATGTAGTTTTTTTGAACTGGTTTTATTCTACTTCAACAAGTGTCTTTGCCTACATTTAAAATTCTGCAGCATATTTTAAAATACATCTTTTACAGAGATCTGATTTTTTCTTCAATGAACATTATACATTGTTTAATCTAAAGCATAATGTGAAGGTATTATTCTGTAAAAAACAAAATGAAGGGATTTTAATGCAAATGTCAAGTTGCCTGTGTCTAGGATATAAGGATCTTATAGCTTTAAATTTTATTTTCTTCTTACAGATTACTTAATTAAAGATAATGTTTAATCTGTTACCAAAGTCACATATGAAATTTTGAATAGTTTTATCAGTGGCACCTACAAGTCATACTTCACATTAAATAGAACGGCAAGATAATCGATTACAAGTTCTTGGAAACAAACCAATACACAAACCCAGAGGTGATTTTGCAAATACACCTGTAGCAAGCTGGATAAATGTCAGAGTTAGATAACAATAGAATAGTTAAGGAAATGCTTTGAATGGAGGTGGATGAGCTTATCAGGAGGCACTTATATTTGCCCTTCTGTTTTGGGAAAATTTCATAACTTCCAGGTAATAAAATTTTCATCCATCTGAACTTTTTTCAGAAGGCATTAAAAAGCCAGATGTTTCCAATACCCAGAATTCTGTTGCAAGCATAAACGATTTAGGATACTTAGTCAGCATTTAACTTTCAGAAGTTTTGAAGAGAAAATATTCATGTAGTATTGTATCCCTGACAGAGATCTGCTATTCTTAAAATACATACTACTATATTTTCTGCCACATATTTTGCTAAAAACACCAATGTTCAAAACAACTACAGACATTATGATATAAAGAAGGAATTCATATTTGAAATAAGCAGTAAAATCTTCAGCTCAAGCCGGGCGCCGTGGCTCACGCCGCCGTGGCTCACGCCGGTAATCTCAGCTCTTTGGGAGGCCAAGGTGGGCAGATCACTAGGTCAGGACATCGAGACCATCCTGGCTAACACGGTGAAACTCCTTTCCTACTAAAAATACAAAAAATTAACCGGTAGTGGTGGCAGGTGCCTATAGTCCCAGCTACTCGGGAGGCTGAGGCAGGAGAATGGCGTGAACCCGGGAGGCGGAGCTTGCAGTGAGCCGAGATTGCACCACTGCACTCCAGCTAGGGGGGCAGAGAGACTCTGTCTCAAAATAATAATAATAATAACAATAATAAAATAAAATAAAATAAAATCTTCAGCTCAAAATGTTATTGTTGTAATACATTAACTTGTTTATATCACTCATATTAGTATCATACACATTTTATCAATTTCTGTTCTTCCTTTCACAGCAGCAACGGTATTTTGCCACAGAACTATCTTCCATGAAATAGTCACCCCTGTTTTGCAAGATGAAATAACCTAAGCATGTTGTTAACCACCTTAATCTCATTGGCTCACTTGATATTCTCTCTCTCTCTCTCTCTCTCTCTTTCTCTCTCTCTTTTTCCCCACTACCCCGCACCCACTCCTTCTCTGTCAAACTCTTAAGTCAATGGATCAGAATCTAGTGGTGGCACGAGAGATCAATTTGAGGGTGATGAGACCAAAAGTTGGAGTACTAAGACAGAGACTGTGGGAGACATGCAGTCCAAAGATGATTATAATTTAATAAAACCCTAGGAGTGAAAAAAGTTTCAAGAAATATTTAGGGTGAAATACAACAGATACTGGCGACTGGTTGCAAAAACATTGAGGTTTTTCACTCATTGACATTCATAACCTCAAAATTTTCTAACTAATTTATCCTCATTTCTGGATGTGAAACAAATGCTTCAACATTCCGTAGGAAGTTTTGTGTGGCATTCATGAAGTTACTACAATGGAGAAGAATATCAAAGTTCAAAATAGATTGATGTTTCTCCTGATTCAATCTTCATCAGTGCTTAATTTACATATGGTCTTCTTGCCTTAACTAAGGGAAGTGATAGAGCTTTCTGTGTCAAATAAAATCAGTTGTATTTTCGTAGTGCCTATTAAATTTGACAGGAAAAGAGATGATGTTTTCAGAATAAAGAAAGAGAAGTCCAGGCACTGAATCCTAAAATGACCTCTAGAGTACAGGTAAACGATAACATATAACTTTATTTTTGTACCTAATAAAGTAGAAAGATCTGCTGAGATGTTTTTGATAGCATTATGATTTATAGTCAGCATCATTTGCTTGTTTCTATGACAATAGAATTTTCCTTCTACCCTTTCACTCTTAACATCTAAGCTGCTTGATCTGTTGTACATCATTTTGTCTTTTAATAACCAATCACAAACTTAATCTTAGCCACAACTCTAACTTTTATCCTTAAAAATTTTTAATAAAGGTAGATTGTCATCATAGTCACATTAATTATAATGTTCCTGCCTATAATTACCTTTTGTCTTATTAATACTACTAGAAAATTGATCTGAAATTTGGAAATAGGCAAAAGACATTATTAGGCTTGTTGACAGTGCAATCCTGGACTTTATTTTCTCATGGCTAAGCCATTATGCAACTTGATAGGGCATTTAATTTATACATTTTTGGCTAGTATAAAGACAAATAATTTTGGTTAAGCAAAACATACAATCCCAAATATGTATATTTTTAACCTTGCTATATTATAATCATTGAGGTAGCTTACCCAGCAAGCTGATCCTCCTATACTCAAGCTTTTCAAATGCTGTTTGAGTTGGTTTTAAGCTCTTGCTATTTCCTTCATTAAATAGTTGAATAAAATCTTATTACCTGTGTTCTTGTTTATTTGCATGAGTCTTAATTGTATGTTTTAAAAATATATTTTGACAATATTACTCATTAGGCTACAAGCTCTGTGAGAATAGTGTAAAATTGTTTTTAAAAATCTTAACATTTAAGCTCTTAGTGTAGTGATATGTATGTCCTTAATTACATAAATATGTTAAGTGTAATGTAAAGAAAGTGTAATGTAAATTATATACTTGTATTTATCATCATGGTACAGACTGTGTAAAATTACTGCAATCAATTCTAGGTATCACAGCAATCATTTCATGATACAGTGAAATTTCCAGAAACAATAGCATTAAGAACTTGTTGCTAAATCTTGTAAAGAAATATAAACAGCAAAAGCATAACGTGATTTGTTGATGTATATATGAGTACAAATGTATAGCCACAGAAAAGTAGATATGTGCACTGTGGTATATTCACACAGTGGAGTGTTATACAACAATGTACATATGAATGTTCACAAATCTATTTTTCTAAATGCTCCATTAATTCATACATACATGTATGAGTAATACACAATAAGAAAGAGAAATTACTGCTTTGTTTTCTAAATATTGAATAGATGATTTATGTTATTCTGAAGTGCAATGGTTAGTTATATGTATTAATGCAATATAATGATCTTATATCAAAATGAGGTCTAGAATTCTGTGTATATTGTTCCAACACTGAGAATCATCTATAGAAGACTGAATATTAAGTCGTTTACTAGATAAAACATTGTTTTATTAAAATGATTGGTCTAATGATACAAGTACTCCAAATGTGTATATGTTATATATACCACATAACTATGTGACATTGTAACACTTAGGCAGAAACAAACTATTTAATAATATTTAGTGATGAAATCACTGCAAACATGATAACTATCCAATGAAGAAAACATAAATTCAGAGGCACTCTCCTATGTTGGAAACTGTAGATAGACCTTCACAGAAAAGGAAATATGTGAAGTTAGATGTTCAACCTTATTAGTAATTAGAAAAATGGTTAAAATTTATCTGAGATTCAATTTTCCAACCACTTAACTGATAGAAAAACCTATAAATTAAAAATGAAATATGTCAATAATAAGCATTGGATTCACAACGTATGTGGGGTACAAATTGGCACAAACACTTTGGCAAACAGTTTGGCATTAACTGCTTAAGTTGAACATTCATATACCTTATAACCAGGCACTTCAAATTCTAGGCATATATATAAGAAAACTCTTTCACATGTTCAGTAGAAGATTTGTAAAAGGCTGTTCACAGAAGTAGTATTTACAATGGAAAAAACTTAGGGAACACCCAGTGTTCTCTAATATGAGCACGGTGATATATTTATACAATAGAATGTTACACAACAAAGAAAGCAAATGAACTACATGGCATCATGGGGCAACATGGAGGAAGCTTGAGTATATAAAATTAAATTAAAAATTAAGTCTCCAAAAGATGGCTTTTTATTAATATCATAATATGTAAAACCTCATGTATTTTCAACATCACACATAGATACAATAAGTCTTTAAAGAAAGGCAAAAGATGGAATGCATAGAGCACGTGTTTGGATGTAGGTTTTGCAGAAGTTCTAATTTTGTTTTGGATTATTCATTCATATGTCATAACATTACTAAAAGATAAATGAAAATAAAACAGAGAAAAGTAATGTCTTAGCTTCATTTGTTAAGGATTTTCAAATTGTTCAAGTGATACAAATTCAAAAGGTGATACTAAAAATCTCTTAAATGGTTTGGGGTTTGTTGTACACATCAATGTCTGAAGTAATACATGTTTATAAATTATTTGGCCACCTGCATGAAATTCTGAGTTGAAAATGAAACATGTTTTTCCCTATTCCAAATAATTTAATATAGAAACTTGAACTTATGTACCCATTTTAACATAAATAAGTAAATAAACACACAAGTAAATCAAGTGTTATTCTGAAATAGATATTTTGAGTATGGATATGTAATACGCTAATTTCTGTATAATCCAAAGACTATATTTTTGAATTATCAATAAATATGCACATATGACATCTAACATCTGATTGCTTTGGTATCATAATTAAACTAGATTAATTTTAGATTACCATACAAAAATCATGTGAAAATCAACTGATTTATTTATTTTTCAACCAACCAGTCTCTTTTGAGAAAAGCAGGTAAATTGACATTTTCTTTTCAATTTTGAATCCATTTTTGGAATGAAGTAATCAAGTACATATTGGTTTCAAGGATGGAATTGTAAATCCCAAAATAAGAAGATTCATAAAACATATCATGAAAGTTATTAAAATGCAGTAGTGTTGTTTGGGAGTTCTATGAAACTTATTTTTAGTATTGTTTACTAGTTTACAATATCATCCCCCATCTAATGTTGAATATAGTTATGCAGTGTTCAGTGTGAGCAAAGGGCCTGCAAGTGCTGCATTGATAAGAGGCATAAATAAGACATAATTTCACTTCTCAAGGTGCGCACCAGGGAGAAAGCAGAACAGCAAAACAAGAAAGATTGTTTCTGGAGTTTTACTTAGAAAACCAACAAATTACTATGGGAAAATGTATTCTATATAAAGATTGGAAGCCATCAAGACCTAAGGCATTTATGAAAGCAGAACTTGGTTTTAATTTTTTTTTTTTTTTTTTTTGAACACTGTAATATCTTTCCTGCGTATTCTTGTCTTTGACCTTTGATCTGGGGACATCCTGCTACAGAGAAATTTGTAGTATATAAAGAAAAAAAGACGACATTCTATCAAGTTAATATGCACATGTCTTTTCTTTGTGGAAAAGATACCAGAATAAACTTGAACCAGGTATATAGCCTGTTAAAAGGACACTGTTTCCTATTAATTAGAAGCAGATTAAGAGTCCTAGAGTGAGTTTTCTGTCATGGCATATTTTCCAAAAAAGGATTTTAGAATCAATTTCCTCATACATATTTTTTAAAATGTGATCATTCTAGTGTTTCTCCTTCCTTTTTTCAAAGGGAACCAGGAAGAAGAACTTGGTAACAGGACTTTGCATAATTAATCAATTGATCACTGAGCTTCATTGTCATATCTCTATGGTCAAATTTTGGGAGAAAACTGTGGCAATGTCATCAGAGTGTAGCAATGCCTGAATTGTGACTGAGTTCCATCTGGGTGAGCAGCCAGCTTATAACAATCTTGGAAAAGCTCACAGGTTTCTCAAAAAAGCCTCAGGTATTGTTTTTGTAAAACCTGGGGCTTTTCCAAGATTTATTTTCTCATGTTGGTTTGTCTCAAAAAGCATTTTTTCTGAAGCCGGTTACAAGAGTTATGGTGTGTCAAAGAATCAGAATTAAGTTTTTTTTTTTAGATAACTTAGAAAACATGATGGCTACTAACAGATATTTATCTCAGTGTAGTAGTACATATTTTTCCTAAAATTACCAGTGTTTTAAAATGTTTTTATACACATAATAATTACACTTTTAAAATGTTATTTTGAAATTAACACTCAATGAGTAAGAGACTGAAAATAACTTGCTAAGTGAATCTCATTTTATAATTAATATTTGTATATCAGGCATATATACTGGGAAATATATAACAGGAAATTAATTAGCTCTATTTGTAATATGCAATGCAAAAATAAATTACTCCTTTAAATGTAAAGCTAATAATGTTCTGACTAAAACAAAATATATTATATACATAAAGTTACAGTATTTTCTTAGAAATGTTGGGGGGAAAATTACACAAATTTGTTATCAACCTCAAATACTGTTACCCATTTGAAAGCTGAAGTTTTTAGTTTGTGTGACACATAAATCACATTAAAACAATGCTAACACTTTTAAGTTTATGAAGATGTCTATGTTTTTAATCATTTCTTCTTCATACACACACACACACCCCTTGATAATGTAATCCCTTGAATTTTTTGTAATTTTTGAAATACACCGTATTTATTGTAAATAGCTTACAATTAGCTACAGCAGTCTTTGAGCCCAAACTTAAAATTAGAGTCATTAGGTTTGAATATTGGCTCTGTAAATTACTAGCTTTGATATTTTAACTAGCTTTATTTTTTTTTTTTTGATTATTTGAAAAGCTAACTTTTAATTCTTTAGCTTGGGATTCTTTAATGTCCCTGAGTCTCATGTATGTTACCTACAAAATATGATACAATAAAGTTGATTTCACATATATGCATAAATCAGGTAATATTATGAGTTCATGTTAAAGTGCTCTATATGGCATAACATAAATTTTGATAAATATTTATCTATTATGTGCTTAGTATACTGTTAAACTCTAATGTAAATTAAAAACGAAAACATAATAAATCTTTATGAAAGAATTGTAAGCAATTTGAGAGAAGAAAGAAACACATGGAGCAGTCAAGTAGTGACACAAATTAAAGCAAATAGCCTAAGATCAGTGATAAATGCAACAAAATGTTACCAAATTTCACAGGCCTGGTAGCTCAATGTGGCATAAAATGATATGGGAGTATATAACAAATATGTAGATCCTGAATTGGTCAGCTGAAATGATCAGTATATTTGAGACATAATCATTTTGATGACTGAAAGTAGCAAATGAATTAGATGAATGCACAATTTAGAGCCTTGAAAGGCAAACTAAGAAGCTGGACTCTACTTTAGAAGAAAATACAGTCTTGTATGCTTCTGAGCAGGAGAAATATTATAATGCCATTAGGTCTATCTAGACAAATAAATTTGGCATTAGAATAACAGGTGAATTTACCAGGAAATGCAGTGGAAATAAGAGAGGATATGTCTACTAAACAATTTCATTAGCTTTGGAAATCTAGCACACATTTCATTATTCAAAAGTACAAACTTACTTTTTGTGGTTTGTATTTCATCAAATAATAAATAAGTCCACATAAAATTTGACCAAATCCGAAAATAGTAGTCAGCCTGCCAAAAGGAACTATTTGCCTAAGGAGTAATCAACAAGTACCTTTGTGTATATGCACCTTGATGATTTATGACTAACACAATCATAGTGTTAATAATTTGGCATCTTCTCTCTTTAATTTCACTTAATTATTCTAAATTGGACTATTCTATTCCAGTGCTAGGACTCTGTAAATAATAATAATAATAATAATAATAATTGATTATAATGGAGACTGTATAGTTATGATTCTGGTGAGCAACAGATTATTCTAGATTCTGGAGGTGAGATCATGCTGTCCTCAATAATTCATCATGAGAAAAGGAATTAAACAATGGAGTTAATGAATTTTACATAGAACTCTTATATGGAATCTTCTAAGTGTCCCTATACTTAGGAAGAGTAGAAAGAAGAAAAGAGAAGAGAGAAAAAAAATCTGGGAAAGAAGTATTGGCTATTATCATCTGGTCACTCCAATTTAGTGGAGAGCTCAAAATACAGCAGACAAACATCTGGATTTTAGAGTAGCTAGTCAAATGCACTAGGTTTATTTTGTATTATAAAACCTGATAAGAATTATGTTGTCCTGAATATGTTTCAATGGCAGTGTTAACATGTTAATGTGAAAATAAAACCGGTGAAGTTCTTTTAATTCTGTCAAATATAAAATATAAATATCAATTGTTGACTATATTCTGGATTGTCAGAGTAGTTCATCACTGTATATGCTCTCATAAAAGAATTACTAAACATTTTGTGGGCCAGGTATGGTAGCTCATTCCTGTAATCCCAGCACTTTAGGAGGCCAAAATATGTGGATCAGTGGAGGTCAGGAGTTCAAGAACAGACAGGCCAACAGGGTGAGACCCAATCTCTACTAAAAATACAAACAAAAGCAGCTGGACATGATGGCACATGCCTGTAGACCCAGCTACTCAGGAGGCTGAGGCAGGAGAATTGCTTGAACCTGGGAAGTGGAGGTTGCAGTGAGTTGAGATCGTGCCATGGCACTCCAGCCTGGGCAACAAGAGTGAAACCCTGTTCCCCCCGCCAAAAAAAAAAAATTCTGCAAGTTCCTACTTCAGTTATACACTAGATGCATGCATATATAACTAAAATTTTCTTTATTATAGTTCTATGCTATTTTATGGAGAAAATTAGTATTTTACCATCTTTGCCATGATTAGGGTTGAAAAGAAGGAATTATGGCAGAAGAAAGTTATGACTAAATATTTTATGATATATCATTATTTAGAAAATAGCAATATAACTAAAATAGAAATATGTTATAATATAATGCAATGCAAGTTCTATTTCATCTCTTCTCAAACTGTAATATATAAAGGAATCAACTGAGAATCATGTTAAAATAAACATGCTTATTTAGTTAGTCTATCATGGGGAATGTTTGAAATTCTTCTTTTATATCAAGTTTTTAGGTTACCAATATTCCATTTGTAAGGTTATTGTTTTAAATAAATGTTTAGCATATGTATTCTTTTCCTTAGAAGAAATAATTTTCATAGTTATAAGACATGAAATATAAACCTATTGAAATACAGAATAATTTTGTATATCTCTCTAATGCATCCCTATTCCTAACTAGGCGGACTACAATACATACTTATTCTTAATAGTGGTGATGATAACTTCTGTACAAAATTTGCTTTGGTGTCCAAGACAAAAAGTCCTATATTAATTGCCAGATTTCAATGTTCAAAATCATTTTGAGAAAAGTATCTTATTTCAGGCCTTATTTTGTGTCTGAAAGTTGTTGTCTAAATCCCGGTTTTTTTTTTTCTTTTAGTTGTGTGATCTTGGGAGATGGTTCAACCTCTTCGTATTCTGTTTTTTTAAAGATAAAACCAAGATAGAAATTGTGCCTCATAATTGATATTTTGGGGATTACATGAAGTAATAAATGTATTATGTGTTAAGAAATATGTGCCTGGTATGTTTTTTCTAATTATTATTTTATATGTGATATATACAGATACATGTATGTCATATATATGAAATTATGATTCATTCTAAAAGTTTATCAGAAGCTAATTTTATTGTATTGTTATTTAAAATCTGTAATTTCTGTAACTTATGATAAAATAACATTTTACCTTTGCACTCTCTTGTTTAAGAATATAGAATGCTTATAAAAATACAATAAAGTATAATACTTAAGTTAAAATTCAGTACTTGGTATGCTATTCATGAGCAGTAGTACTGACATGTCATTTTTCATAATACCAGCTGAGCCTTTTCATGAGTTGCACCCTTTTCTTAGTTGAACAGCATGTAGCACTATCACCAATAAAATATCACTTACTTGCGATTAACTTTATACACAGTAAAGCACTCACATCCTCACAATCATGATTCTTTATATAATTATAACTATTAAATTGTATATAAATAATATTACTGCTATATTATTCCTATGAAGAAAAATATCAGTTGAAATCCCTTTAGAATTAAAGAAGGAAAGACACAGAAAGAAATTCCCTTCATTTTTTATTTTATAATGTGCACTTAAAGGAACAGTGAAACACATCAACACATACAAAACCTTTCAAATGTTTCCTGAAAAATGTAGGATTGAAGAGTTTACTTCATTCAACTTTGAAATTTACCATAGTCTATTAACTGAAGGCATCCATTTGTTCTATAATAGATCTAATCATTCATTCAACAAATAATGATTCAGCACCTACTATATTCTGGGACTTGAATGTAAACCGAACCACTTCAGTGAACAGAATAAAAATTCTCCTAAGTAAAGACATACTCTTGGAACACGTATGTGTGGCTGTAAGTCTAGACTTGCAAATCTATGACGGCTTCTTGGAAAAGGTCAAGTGTAAACAGGATCCCTATTATGTGATCAAGGCCTAAACCTGCCTCCCTTCCATGTATTTTCCTTCAGTGTAAACTACATAGGAAACGTAAGCGTTTTGTTTGTTTCTTTTAAACTGTCTAATTGTAAATCTTCACTTAATTCCTGTATCAGTTTTTCTCTATATGTTTTCATTTGTATGTTTGTTGTCAAAGCAATTAATCACAAAGATGTATTGATGTCTTATAATTAATTAAGAAATTCTAAACAAAGCTGTTATGTATTTGCTAATAACCAAGTTAACACAGGCTAAATTCTTAGTCTAGGAAGATGAAAATGTGGTGATTAAGTGACATGTGGCAACCATATGTATTATTTTCCAGGACTGATGGTGTGGGTGTTATGTTTTTATATTTAATTATGTGTCCCCACAGGAGCAGTAGTGTTTTTTCATCTGCCAACTACAGACTTTGGTATGACATTCCCTGATTTGGTATTTGGGGAACCTTCAAATATTTAAAGGTGGTGCTCATCACACCTCTTAGTTGCCCCCCCCTTTTTTTTTTTTTTTTTTTTTTTGAGGATCATAAAACTATGAGAAACATTAAGCTTTCTTTTCAGAGTTTGTTCATTGGATGCAAGATTCTTGCCCCACCCCCTCCACCACCCCGCCAATGAATTTGGGCTACCATTTTATACCAGTAACACTGGAAAGTCAGTTTTCCCAAAAGGCTGACTGTGTGTAAAATATTCACAGTTTACCAGGCAGACAATTAGATATTGTATTCATTTAGTGGAATTTTGTGGTTTCATATGTAGGCTGTAGAGTCAGGCAACTTGCATACAGATAATAACTCAACTACTTAGCCATATGTCATATTTTCTCTTAAAATTGTAATATACTGCCAATGTATTTTCTTTCTTTCTTTTGTTTTGTTTTGTTTTGTTTTGAGACAGAGTCTTGCTCTGTTGCCCAGGATGGAGTACAGTGACACAATTTCGACTCACTGATACCACTGCCTCCCAGGTTCAAATGATTCTCCTGCTCAGCCTACTGAGTAGCTGGGACTACCTACAGACCTGCTCTTCCATACCTGACTAATTCTTTTATTTTTTTGGTAGAGATAGGGTTTCACCATATTGGTCAGGCTGGTCTCGAACTCCTGACTTCAAGTGATATACACGCTTGGCCTTCCAAAGTCCTGGGATTACAGGCATGAGCCACCATGCCTGGGCTATTTTGTTATTTACTTATATTTGAATATTCTTAACTCTGTTATTATTTTATGTAAACAAATAGTTTAAAAATTTCAAAGATAAGTGTATTTTCACAATTAGTTTCATGACAATGTTTGCTGCATCTTATCCTTGTAACCAAATGCTGCATAACCTCGTGGAAGAAAGTTATCTTCACTGACACTTTATCTTCTAAAAAATATTTTTAATTGAGGTGTAGCAAAAATAAAACACTAAATCTCAGTGTACAATCTGGTGAGCTATATACACCTATGTAATCATATTAATTATTGTGGCATTTTATTCTCTGAGCTATATACACCTAAGTAATCGTATTAATTATTGTGACATTTTATTATTAGAAAATAAATATACATTTAAACTTTAGCAGGCTGGTAGAATTTCAAGGTGTGAAGCACACATGAAGTTTTTCATTTCAACTTATGCACAGAATACATAATTATATTGAAAAGTGAATATTCCCATATTAAAAATTATGACAAATCTTAACTGTCTGCTACATGAATTATATACATGTCATCCTATGTGATTGTTAAAATATACTGCAAACTCCAAATATTTTTATTTGTATTTATCTGTGTTATTCCACTCAAATATGTGTTGTACATAATCTTTAAAGCTACTGTGAACCCATTGTCATATCGAATGATTCAATAGTTAATCTTACAATGAAAAAAATATGAAGGATTGACTTTAGTCCACCTGTCCAATCAGCCATCTAATCAAAGCAACATGGACAATGATGAAGATCTTTGTCTCACAAAATAATGACATCAGAATTTGGGCAAGAGGAGATTGAGAAAATAAAAATCAGTTGGGATGCAAAAAATCTGTCTTGTTTTTTATATGGTTAAAATAAAAAAAAAACATACATACAAACTAGTTGAAGAGTTAACTGGCAACAATATTTCTCCCAAGGACGTAGCAATGTATCATAACAAATACCTTCTTTTTTTAACTTTTATTTTAGGTTTGGGGGTACATCTGAAGGTTTGTTTCATAGGTAAACATGTGTCATGGTAGTTTGTGGTGCATATTATTTCATCACCCAGGTATTAAACCCAAGTACCCAAGAGTTATTTTTTTCTGCTCTGCTCCCTCCTCACATCCTCCCCCATCAAGTAGACCCAGTGTCTGTTTTTTTCCTCTTTGTGTTCATAAGTTCTTACCATTTAGCTCCCATTTATACATGAGAACATGTAGTATTTTGTTTTCTATTTCTGCATTAGTTTGCTAAGGATAATAGCCTCCAGTTACATCCATGTTCCTGCAAAAGACATTATCATTTTCTTTTTTATGGCTGCATAGTATTTCATGGTGTATATGTACCACATTTTCTTTATCCAATCTGTCACTGATGGGCCTTTTAGCCATAAGAAAAAAGGTCATTATCACTTATCTTTAGAGAAATGGAAATCAAAACCACAATGAGACATCATCCACACCAGTCAGAATGGCTACTATTAAAAAGTCAAGAAATTACAGATGCTGGCAAGGTTGTGGAGAAATGGGAACGCTTATACACTATTGGTGGGAATGTAAATTAGTTTAACCATTGTGGAAAGCAGTATGGCAATATCTCAAATTGCTAAAAGCAGAGCTACCATTCAACCCAGCAATCCTGTCACTGGGATATATATTCCCAGAGGAATAGAAATCATTTTATTGTAAAGACACATGTACATGAATGTTCACTGCAGCACTATTCACAATAACTATCTTCTTTTGAGAGACTGTTTCTAACTCATTGTGAAACATTGCTGTTCAAAAATTTTACCTTCACTTATTATTATATCTGATGCTCTTCCTTTCTTTATGTAGATGGAAGTTTCTTATCTGTACTATTTGCCTTCTCTGAAGAACTTATTTTAACGTTTCTAAGAAGGCAATCTACTGACAGTAGATTCCCTGTATTTTTGTTTGTTTGAGAAAGTCTTTATTTCTCCTTCACGTTTAAAGGATAATTATGTAGGGTGTAGCATTCTAGGTTTATTTGTTTTACTTTTTGTTTTGTTTTGTTTTTTTGTGTCTCAAAACTAAATATTTCACTGCACTAACTTCTTGCTTGCTTGATTTCTAAGAAGTTAGATGTAATTTTCATTTTTTTTCATATATATGTAAGATTTATTTTCTGTCCCTTCAGGCTTCTTTCAAGATTTTTTCTTCATCTTTGATTTTCTGAAATTTGAATATGATATGACTAGGTGTAGGTTTGTTTGTTTGGCATTTATCCTGGTTGCTGTTCTCTGAGATTTTGGATTTGTGGTTTGGTGTCTGACATCAATTTGGAGAAATTCTTAATCATAATTGCTTCAATTATTTATTCTCTTCCTTTCAATTTTTCTTCTCTTTCTAGTAATCCTGTTATGCAGATGTTATACATTTTGTAGTTGTCTCACAGTTCCCGGATATTTTGTTCTAATTTTTAGGTCTTGTTTTCTCTTTGTATTTCAGTTTGGGAATTTTGTATTGTCACATCTTGAAGTGCAGAGATTCTTTCCTCAGCCTTGTTCAGTGTATCAGCTAGCCCATCAAAGGCATTCTTCATTTCTGTTACAGTGTTTTTATCTGTATCAATTCTTTTTGTTTTTTTCTCAAAATTTTCATTTCTCTGCATACATTATATTTCATTTTGCATATTGCTTAGTTTTCTATTAAAGTTCATAGGACATTTATCAGATCTATATTTTAAATTCCTGATTTGATAATTTCAATATTTTACCTTATGTGAGTCAGTTAGCCTTTTATGCTTACTCTGTCTCTTCACAATTTGTATTTTTTGTCTTAGTATGGATTGTAATTTTTGTTGAATCGAGGATATGATGAACCTGAGTTTAAAAAACTGTGGTTAATAAACCTTTAGTAATGAAGAGGTAAGGTATGGGAAAGGGAAGTGTTCTAAAGTTATATAATTATGTCACAGTCTTCTGTGCCCCTGGACTATAAGCTTAAAAGATGCTTCTCAATTTCCCTATTGCCCCACTTTAGGTGGAACAGGGGTGCTACAGGGAGCCGGAGTCAGGTTTTACCTTTCTCCTAGCTAGATTAGGATCTAATAAAACACCGTTGGTAAAATTGCTTTGGTAAAATGTTTTCTCCCGAAGGCAGGTTTTGTTAGGAACAGCATGTTGTGGTGTATTTAAAAGTGGCACCTTTCCCTTTCACTGCTGGAAGCATGAAAGGATTTTTCCCTGACATTCATAAGACTTGGTAAAGATCCTGGAGGTGAAACTCACAAAAGTGTAAACTACGACTAGATCCTCTAGAGTTTTTAACGTTCAGATTTGTGCGTTCTGAGCCTTCAGCAATTCATCAACTACAGATAGGTTTTCCTATCCTGGGACTGATACCCAAGGCAGCTTCTGCTCGTAAGTTTCTGTTCCACTAAGTTGGGACACTCTATAGGTGCCTGTTTGTCTCTTCAACTTTGGGGATAGTAGTTTGCCCTGTTACCTCATTTCTCTGATAAATCTAAGAAGAGATGTTGATTTTTCAGTTTGTTCAGCCATTTACTGTTTGTTACAATGAAGCAGTGACTTAGTGACTTCCAGGCTTTTTATCCACCAGCTTAATAGACTTTTGTCAAAGAAAAATTTTACTTCACAGGTGAAACAGGCAAGAAAGACATTACTTAAGACTACTGAAAGGAGAGGAAGATTAAAGACTTTTGAGAGAACAAAAAATAAAGGTGAGATAATTTTTTAACACTGGCAACATTGAATAAACTAATGAAAAAGTACTAGAGGACATTGCAGGGACGTTGGTCAATGTGGTTAGCTCATCTCTGTTTGCTAACAGTATGTCAGTAGAATTAGACCACTATGTACCCACAGAACCTGGAAGAAAGGAGCACTATCCCCTTAGATTATTGTGTTTTAAAGGGTTGACTCCAAGGTTTTTAAGAAAGACATTTCTGGGTCTTTCTTAAAGGAGCAGAGAAAAAATCTACAACTGTAAGCATTGTAAAGTAAATAATAAAACTGAGATCAGGTACTTAGTGGTAGGTAGAAGCCTATCTACAGTTTAGTCGGTTGAGGGAAACATTCAGGCTATCTTGGTCAATTTCAAATCTATTCTCTTCAGTTATAAAAATACTAGTGGTCGTGAACCCTTACCTGCAGTAACCTCAATTCTTGTCCACTCAGAATAAAGAATTCGACCAAAAGGCATGAGACAAAAGAAGAGACCGAGGCGAGTTTTAGAGCAACAGTGAAAGTGTATTAAAAAGCTTTGAAACAGAGATGAAAAGAAAGAAAGTACACTTGCAAGAGGGCCAAATGGGCGACTTGAAAGATAAAGCGCACAGTTTGACCTTTAGACCGGGACTTTACACGTAGGTAAAGCTCCGAGGTCTTGCATTACTCCTCTCCACTGGACTGTCTCCTGAGATCTTATCCAGAAGCTGCTCATCAGTTCAGGTGTTCTCTATCAACTAGGAGCCGGCCTTTCCCTGGCACCGGCTGTGACCAATTATTTATTTAGCGAGACAGTAAACAACAGTTTGACTATCACCTGATGGTCACTCAATACTTTTGGTTGGAGGGGTAGCCCTCTCCTGCCTTGTTCATACCAGACTAGCTACCCACTGTAACAGAAATACAACCAATATGATCAGATAAAATAGAGCCAGTTCTTCACATTAGTGAAAAAGTGTGTATTGGAGAGAGAAACCCTAATGCTTCAATCCAGCTTCATTGTCTACTTTTTATTATGTAACCTATCGGATTGCTTTTGTTCCATTGGCAATTAAGAGGAAAAGAGTGAAAGAAGTTATTCCAGCTTGTAATTATTGTT
Source organism: Rhinopithecus bieti (assembly GCF_001698545.2). Taxonomy (NCBI): domain Eukaryota; kingdom Metazoa; phylum Chordata; class Mammalia; order Primates; family Cercopithecidae; genus Rhinopithecus; species Rhinopithecus bieti. Next base: position 1,819,961 of record NW_016808198.1, read on the forward strand.
TTCATTTCTGTATTCAGGGTATCAGCAGGTCCTTTATTAAGAAATAAAGTTAACACTTATATTTGTATCCAGAAAAGATGTGAAATTAATGTACTTATTTTGCTGCAACAAGATTCCTGGTAACTGTGAAAAATTTTCCTTCAGGTCATAAATTTAATTAAGTGACAAAATATTTCAGAATATGGCAATTTTGGGACAGTAAAATATTTATTGATGAATTCAGAATAGTTGACATGTGGAGATTAAGGACACTTCATTCTATTTTCTATGTAAGTGTCAGTGTCACTGACTTACTAGTTATTTCAACATTGATACACATTCAAATTGTTGTCTTTTATTTCCTTTACATTAACTGTAATCTTTCTCCTATTTGAAATGTTTTTGCCTTTTCAGTAAATCGTTATGTATTGTCAAATTTTTTGATTAGCTCAAGCTCTTCCTGAAGGTAAAGCCTTCCCTGACCATTGCTGTTGAAGGCAACTTCTTTATCTTATTAATTCACATAATTTAGAAGCTGCATCACCACTTGGCACATGCTGTTTACTTTCTTGCATTGTTTTGCTATTCCATGCAATTACTTGCAGATGCCGATATCAGAACATTCCTTAGGACAGTGAGAATATATATTTTTTTAACTATGATCATTGGAAAAATGAGATAGTTTATATTCCATATTCTCTTTAAGGAAAAGGAAAAGAGGCTGGGTGCAGTGGCTCATGCCTGTAATCCGATTACTTTAGGAGGCTGAAGCAGGTGGACTGCTTGAACTCAGGAGCTCGAGTCCAGCCTGGGTACCATGGTGAAACCCCATCTTTACACACAATACAAAAGTTAGCCAGGCATGATGGTATGAGTCTTTAGTCCCAGCTACTCTGGAGGCTGAGCCGGGAGCATGGCTTGAACTCAGGAGGCAGAGGTCGTGGTGAGCTGACATCACACCACTGCACACCGGCCTGGACAACAGAGTGAGATCCTGTCCCAAAACCAAACAAAAAGAAGAAGGAGGTGAGAAACATGCCAGTAACTTAGGAAATGAAGTTTCTTTCTTATACTTCCCCTTAGAGCTGTTTTTTTTTTTTTTTAATATGTTTGCTTATTTTAAACTGGTTTATTTTGCGTGTTTTCCATTTTTGTTATGAAGTCAGACTTCAGGAACCAAGGATGCATAACACAAACGATAAACTGTCTAATTCAAGGTGCCAGCGAAGTTAGCAGCAAATCTGAGGCACTGAACAGCATGAGAGCTCAGGATGGGAAAACTAGGCTGAAGAAGATAGGGACACAGAAGCCTGAGACTGTGGTGAGGGCAAGGGTCTTCTCCAAATAATTGGGTAGTCCTTCTAGTCAGCTTTAGTGATGTAACTCATAGTTTAAAAATGGAAAACTAACAAGATTGTTTTCACATGTAATCAAAGTAATTGGTTTATAGTAATTTGCCATGTTTTTTTTTTTTTTAATTTTGTTTTTGTTTTGTTTCCTTTGGGCTTATGAAATGTTAAAATCATTCATATGAGTTTTAGTGGGGAAGTTGAGGGTTTGGGCTGTTTTGTCACTAGCTTCAGAGTCCCATATATAGTTGAAAAAGAAATTGAGGGTTATAACAAAAATCAAGCAACAGGAAGCACGTTTAACAAGATATATTAGACTGTGAAAGTTGTTTTATCTTCATAACAACTTGTGACTATGGTTTTTTCTTTGCTTCTGTTTTTGGTGTTGGTTTTGAGATAGAGTCTCAATCTGTTGCCCAGGCTGGGGTGCAATGGCGTGACCTTGGCTCACTACAACCTCTCCCTCCAGAGCTCAAGCAATCCCCCCACCTAGGACCTCCCACCTGACACCACAGGCAGATGCTACCATGCCTGGCTAATTTTATTTTATTTTTTCTGTAGATACAGGTTTCCCCTGTGTTGCCCAGGCTGGTCTCAAACTCCTGGGGTAAAGCCATCTGCCTGCCTCAGCTTCCCAAATTGCTGGGATTACAGGTGTGAGCCACCAAGCCTGGCCAATAACTTGTGAATATTGAGAGGGGAAAAAAAATCACATGTTATACTTATTTACATTCCTTTCTGATCTTATCTTTACATACATGATAGTTGCTCAAAATAATTTTTGAAATGTGTTTATATGAATTGGGTAAATATTAAGCATGGGTTGATATACTAAATAAATAAGCAGAGAGTAGAGTTTACATATTAAAACATATATGTTATATTAATAATCCTCATAAAATTTGGAGAGGAGAAAGAAAACTAACAAGAGCTGAAAAAAAACACATGATTTTAACATTTTAATTTTTAAAAGTATTGAATATATGAGGAATCTTTACTTCTACCCATGATGAATAAATATGAATTGGATCTATTCTCTTGCCTTAAAGACAAAATATATATACAAAACAATATATTCTAGATACCATATAGTAAACAGTCACACGACAGTCATACTTGCAAGAATGAATCAAATGAGAACTCATCACTGCCTCAGCTTACTGTCTGAAGAGTTTCCAAGACATTATATGAGGGGGTGAGGTGAAGGACCAAAAAGAGTCCAGCTGTTAGCATGAGTTGATGAGAAACAATGTATAAAGACCAAAGTGTCTAGTATTTCCAGGGCAGATCACCACGGAGGAGAGAGCTATATAGAGAGAAACTTTTGGAAATCTACAGAGCTTCCTCCTTGAATCTTCATCTAACTATTGATTAGTGCAGTTCATGAGGAAAATATCTGAGGATGAGAAAAGAACTACTGAAAAGGGCCAAGTAAAACAATCTCCAGAGCTCCCACAGAGTTGAGATATTCCATATTTCACCAGGCAAAATGAAAAAAAAAAATCTTAATGTACTGGGCATTGAATGGAGTACTAAGAATAAAATTGCCTCACTGAGGCACAAAATTAGCCCTAAACTAAAGGCTGCTCTTGTCCCAACTAATAAAGTATACATGCAAGTCTCAGAATGACCAAACCATTCCCAAGATATTGTATTGTGTGTTAATAATATGTTAATAGAAACTTTTAACATTTAATATAAAATAATGTAAAGTTAATAATTTTATACCAATTTAAAACAATGTAAATTAATAACTCTTGGCATGCAATCACAATAGCCAAGTATGCTCCTAAAGGTAAGAAAATGTGAACTAGAGCAAAGAGTAAAATAAATCAACAAAATGCGACCCTGGAATGAAAGAAATGGTCAAATTTGTAGATAATGACATGAAGCAATTATTAAAATATATATTTCCTATGTGCAAAAAAGAAGAAGACATGATTACTATGTTATGGAGAGACATCAAAAGCATGGAGAAATTAAACCTCAGAAAATAGAAAGTACAGTTTGTGAGATAACATTTCACTACATGCCATTAAAAGCAGATTAGATGTCCCAACAGAGTGGAGTATTTAACTTGAATTATAGCTAGAAAAAAGAACAAAAATATTGAGAATGCATCAAAGAGTTTTGGCAAAATTTTCTTAAGTAGGACACTGGAAATATAAACCACAAAATAGAAAAAAAAGATGAAAATTAGACTTCATAAGAAATAAAATCTTTTGAGATTTGAAAGATACTCAAAGAGGAAATGGAAAAACAAGCTACAAATGACATACTTGATATATATTGGACAAATGATATGAAATGATATATTCCACATGTGGAATTCTGTGATACAATATGTCAAGAACATCCAAAACTCCATTAGAAAACAAGCAATCCAATTTAATGTCCAATTAAAGAAATTGGCAAAATATCAGGATAAGAAAGTCAAGGAAGAGATAAGAATGACAATTAAGAAAATGAAAAAAATACTCAATGTTGTTAGAAACTGGGAAAATGCAAATCAAAAGCAAAACAATATATCATTATACAATAATTACAATAGTTCAGAATTTTTTTTAAAAAAGAAAAACCTAAATCCTGGAAGGATATGTAACAACTGAAAGTCATACATATTGCTGATGGAGTATGAAATAAAACAACTGCTTTGCTAAATATTTGCTGGGCAGAATCTTATAGAATTCTAATTTTTTTAAATGTATGTATTACTACTGTTTACTTGCACAAGATTTGTCTAAATGTACTCACATGTTAAACAAATCTTTGCTAATTATTCTGTTTACTTATTTATCATCTCAGATTGTCTATCTGGAATTATCTTTTTTTTTACGTACATACCTTCTTAATCATTTTTTTATATTCTTATTATAAAGTTTCTTGATTTTGTTTATCTGATAATGATTTTATTTTAGTTATAATCTAGGATTAAAATTTTGGTCAGAAATATTTTCTTAGTATGATAAAAACATTTTTTCTAATATCTTCTAGATATCGTTGTTGCTTTTACTAAGTTGGTTTTAGTTTCAATGACATTTTGCACGTAATTTTTTGTTTTGTTGATTTTTCTGTTCTAAGACTTTTTTTTCTTTTGGAGTTTGGCAAATTTATTCTGATGTGTTAGAGTGTGGGTTTTCTTGGGTATTTTAAGATTCTAAGAATTATTTTATACCATTATAGAAATTTCTTAGTAATATATTATTAAATATTCCTTTTTTCTCCATTCTTTCTATGATCCCCTTCAGAAAACCCAGTGATAACTGTTGATGGCCTTATTATGCTAGCCTGTACATTCCCTAACCTCTTTTTCAGGTTTTACTTACCTTTGTCTCTGAGGCACATTTTGATTATTATGTTTCCTGTGTAGCTTCTACTCTTTCTCAACTGTCTGTAATTTTAATCAGTTTACTGAATTTCACATTTTACTTATTTAATTCTATAAGTTCTATAATCGTACTTTTATACTACTTAGACTTTTATGTAGTCTTTTTTTTATTTTTCAAGCTGAACTTTTAAAATGTAAATGTATTAAGCATAAGTACTTATATTGCAGAAATGACAAATTTTTTTTAAACCATAATCCTCTAAGAATTGAATCCTGCTGTTACTTCTGTTGTTTCACCCTTGATATATTGACTCCTGTGCATTCTTTAAAATGTAAGAAGCTAATATGCCTTGAAATTTTATCTTTGGAAGATGTTTAAAACCTAAAGAGGGAAATTAAGATTACTTATTTCCTGTCACCTGAGGGCATCATAGACTTAAAATAATTAAAATGTTCTGTTTGAGGCTTTTGGACTCCATAGGTAGTGTCTTTGGATACAAACACAAATGTGGGACAATTCTGACTGTAATATTTCAGCTTTGAAAAAAATTTATCTGGAAGTGTTATTCTGGATATTTAGTCTGGTGTATATATCTTTATAACATGGTTATTAGTCTTATTATATTTTAGCTGTTAAAATACCCTATCAAAGAACAATGTATGTTTTAATCTATCTCCAATGCTTATTCTCATTGTCTCATTTTGCCATGTAGACATAAAACTATAAAACTACAGTTGTCAAAATGTTACTGGAAGTATGCTAGTATTTTAAATGAATAAATAATAGATTTTTTTTTTTTTGTCACAGTCATTCTGGTAATCATCAACATAAAATTCTGTTCTTGCAGAGTACAAATGGAAACTTACAAACAAAATTTATAAATAATTAATTGAACATTCTTGAGATAAACAAAATTACTTTTATTAGTAATGGTCTAGGAGATGTATTCCAATGCTCTTTGAAGAATTATGTCAACCAAAAAATTGAAATTAATTTGTTAAATTAGATTAAATTCGGCCTAGAGCTGTCTCTGTTTTTTTCTTCCCTAGGTAGCAAACTGAAACTTAACTTTGTACGAAAACAATCTACAACTGTAACATATTCTGTAACAAGTAACTGAGACTTAGTTAATCATAGCAGCTGGGCTTTAACCAGTCATGGGCTGACAACTGATCAGACATGTATCTATCTAAGGCAAGTGCTTCATCACACCATGCTTGAATCAGGTAAATTCTGAGCTATAATCAATCTATGTTTCTGTATTTCATTTCCTTTTCATGTCTATAAATGCTGCCTGCCTATGTTACTTGATGAACCTTTGTGAACCTCAACTGGTTCAGGGGCCTACCTGATTCATGAATTATTTTTTCTCAAATTAATGCTGCCAAATTTAATTTCGCTAAATTTTGTTAACAGCGTACCATTCTATTTACATTAATTTTACTAAGAAAAAAGATTGAATTATTTACAGAAAATATGACATTGTCTACAAATAGTTATAGAATATATAAAATATTTCTAAAGAATTGCATATATAGATATTTTAGTTACTTTTTAAAAAAATTTACAATGAGCAAGTATATGTTTTTAAATTATATATAAAATATATGTAAGTGAGTGTATTGTTCTGACAGAGCTTGATGGACAGATGACATGCAGAATATTTAGAGTCCAGCTTGAGAAGAAAATGCCTTCTTTATTTTCTGAGAATGCTAATAATTCTAGGACAACTTTCAGAAAAAACAAAAACAAACAAAAAAACAAACAAAAAAACAAAGATTAAAATTTCACAAGAGTGTTTTTCTTTTTTTTTTCTTTTAAATTTGGCAATTTAGCCAAGCATTCACTTCATTGATTGAACTAATAATTTTACTCAAGTTCCTTATTTGATGACCCATAAAAATGGGCTTACATTTTTGTCTGTGTCATGGAATAAATTGAATGTGAATGAATGATTTATAATTTATTATGTTTGCTGTTTTCATCANATTTAATTCTATAAGTTCTATAATCGTACTTTTATACTACTTAGACTTTTATGTAGTCTTTTTTTTATTTTTCAAGCTGAACTTTTAAAATGTAAATGTATTAAGCATAAGTACTTATATTGCAGAAATGACAAATTTTTTTTAAACCATAATCCTCTAAGAATTGAATCCTGCTGTTACTTCTGTTGTTTCACCCTTGATATATTGACTCCTGTGCATTCTTTAAAAATGTAAGAAGCTAATATGCCTTGAAATTTTATCTTTGGAAGATGTTTAAAACCTAAAGAGGGAAATTAAGATTACTTATTTCCTGTCACCTGAGGGCATCATAGACTTAAAATAATTAAAAATGTTCTGTTTGAGGCTTTTTGGACTCCATAGGTAGTGTCTTTGGATACAAACACAAATGTGGGACAATTCTGACTGTAATATTTCAGCTTTGAAAAAAATTTATCTGGAAGTGTTATTCTGGATATTTAGTCTGGTGTATATATCTTTATAACATGGTTATTAGTCTTATTATATTTTAGCTGTTAAAATACCCTATCAAAGAACAATGTATGTTTTAATCTATCTCCAATGCTTATTCTCATTGTCTCATTTTGCCATGTAGACATAAAAACTATAAAAACTACAGTTGTCAAAATGTTACTGGAAGTATGCTAGTATTTTTAAATGAATAAATAATAGATTTTTTTTTTTTTGTCACAGTCATTCTGGTAATCATCAACATAAAATTCTGTTCTTGCAGAGTACAAATGGAAACTTACAAACAAAATTTATAAATAATTAATTGAACATTCTTGAGATAAACAAAAATTACTTTTATTAGTAATGGTCTAGGAGATGTATTCCAATGCTCTTTGAAGAATTATGTCAACCAAAAAATTGAAATTAATTTGTTAAATTAGATTAAATTCGGCCTAGAGCTGTCTCTGTTTTTTTCTTCCCTAGGTAGCAAACTGAAACTTAACTTTGTACGAAAACAATCTACAACTGTAACATATTCTGTAACAAGTAACTGAGACTTAGTTAATCATAGCAGCTGGGCTTTAACCAGTCATGGGCTGACAACTGATCAGACATGTATCTATCTAAGGCAAGTGCTTCATCACACCATGCTTGAATCAGGTAAATTCTGAGCTATAATCAATCTATGTTTCTGTATTTCATTTCCTTTTCATGTCTATAAATGCTGCCTGCCTATGTTACTTGATGAACCTTTGTGAACCTCAACTGGTTCAGGGGCCTACCTGATTCATGAATTATTTTTTCTCAAATTAATGCTGCCAAATTTAATTTCGCTAAATTTTTGTTAACAGCGTACCATTCTATTTACATTAATTTTTACTAAGAAAAAAGATTGAATTATTTACAGAAAATATGACATTGTCTACAAATAGTTATAGAATATATAAAAATATTTCTAAAGAATTGCATATATAGATATTTTAGTTACTTTTTAAAAAAATTTACAATGAGCAAGTATATGTTTTTAAATTATATATAAAATATATGTAAGTGAGTGTATTGTTCTGACAGAGCTTGATGGACAGATGACATGCAGAATATTTAGAGTCCAGCTTGAGAAGAAAATGCCTTCTTTATTTTCTGAGAATGCTAATAATTCTAGGACAACTTTCAGAAAAAACAAAAACAAACAAAAAAACAAACAAAAAAACAAAGATTAAAATTTCACAAGAGTGTTTTTCTTTTTTTTTTTCTTTTAAATTTGGCAATTTAGCCAAGCATTCACTTCATTGATTGAACTAATAATTTTACTCAAGTTCCTTATTTGATGACCCATAAAAATGGGCTTACATTTTGTCTGTGTCATGGAATAAATTGAATGTGAATGAATGATTTATAATTTATTATGTTTGCTGTTTTCATCAGAACAAAATTGTGTTTACTTAAAATGTATAAGTTTTCTAACTGAAACCAGAAGTCTAAAATTTTATTTTTTAACTAATGTCAGAAAATGACAGGAACAAATGTGGTTTAAGAGAAATACTAATTTCAAAATATTTTGAAAATGTGTTTTTTTATTTTTATGAGTACATAACAGGTATCTATTTTATGGTGTGCATGAAATATTTTGATATGCAAAATATTTTAATAGCAATGTTATAGAGATATATGTAAGGGAAGCTGAAGTAATGGATGATCTGAACTACTAAATTTTAAATAAATATTGTAGGATATTCTGAGGGCAGTAAATATCTAATTGATTTTCCCTGTTCAATTTGCACAGGAGCCTTGAGCTAGTTTATACTAGTAGTCTTGCGGTCTTGCTTTATGGACCTCCTAAAAGCGTAATTATGTAAATTATCTCATTCTGAAGAGTTTAAATGATAAAATTAGACTATTAAATTAAAAACTTGATTTCATATTTCATGGCTTAAAGATATATATTATATATATTTATATTAAAAAGTCATGTATAGCATATTTAAAATTAATTAATTTTAATATTTTAAAAAACATAATTTTAAAACTCACAAAGTCAAATTTATACGTGTTGAAGATTGAGTGCTGGGGGAAGCAGACTCTAAGACACAGATTATTTTACAGAAAGTTATTTAGGGTTTGCTGGGGATCAAGACCTGTTGGGGAAGAGAAGGAGGCAGGATTGGGCAGAAAAAGAAATTAGACTGCAGTGTAGCTTCAACTAATTGTACACAGTATTCTTGAGTGCTGATGGTTCTTCAGAGAGTTCCCTTGCCGGCCAAGAGACCAGGCCTTTATATATCCCTGTGATAAGCAGTCAAAGGATTTAGATACCCCTGGAGAGAGGGCATGACTTGACCGAGGCATCTGTTTTCAGCTGAGGTTAACCTTGGAAAAGGCTGACCATTGAGCTGTCAGTCAGCATTTGGGGGAATATGTCACTCCATTTTGAAGGGGACTTGGGGAGTCATCACAGCATCCTTCACATTATCTGCCATTTATTATATACTATGTTTCCTCCCTGTGCTCAATGCTTAGCATGTATATTTTAGTTTATGTTCAGAATATCTCTGAGGCTAAGAAATTAATAATCCTATCCAAGTTATCAGCATGTAGGTAGCACACCTACAAGATTGGAGTTTATTTTAAGAGCCACCATTTAATTATACTTTACAACAGTGCTTTCTATTAGTACTGCCTGAAAAGACTTCTTTTTACTAAATTCTATTTCTATCTTTAAGAATTGTGTTTTGTTTTGGGAGGTTTGTTTGTTTGTTTGTTTTTGAGACAGAGTCTCCATCCAGCCTTAGCTGCCCAGACTCGAGTGCAGTGGCGCAGTCATGGCTCGCTGCAGCTTCAAACTCCTGGGCTTGAGCGACCCTCCTGCCTCAGCCTCCCAAGTAGCTGGGATACAGGAATGCACCCACCACACCCGGTTAATTTTTATTTTTTTGTGGAGTCCCATTATGTTGTCCAGGTTGGTCTCGAATTCCTGAGCTCGAACAGTCCTCTCGCCTCGGCCTCCCAAATTGCTGGGATTACTGGTGTGAGCCACTGCAGCTGGCCATTTTTTTTTTAACATTTACATATATATGCTATTGTAAAATACAATAGAAGTATCCCACAAGTATTAGATTGTTATAAAAGTTTTATATGCCCACTCTCACTTTCTGTATTCATTTTGTCACAGACTGGTAAATACACTTCCAGAACTGACAGTGGTCCATAGACCACACTTTGAATAGTATTCATCTAAATCAAGCTTTTCCAACCCTCAGCCTGTTGGCTGCATGCTGCCCAGGATGGCTTTAAATGTGGCCCAACCCAAATTTGTAAACTTCATTAAAACATGATGAGATTTTTTTTGACAATTTTTTTTAGCTCATCAGCTGTCATTAGTGTTTGAGTATTTTATGTGTGACCCAAGAGAATTCTTCTTCTTCCAGTGTGGGCCAGAGAAGCCAAAAGACTGGACACCCCCGAAAATGATCTTGAGCAGTTGTCTGACTTGGTCTAAAGAAGTTATTAAGCCCATGCATTGTGGCTCATGCCTGTAATCTCAGCACCTTGGGAGTCTGGGGCAGGAGGATCATTTGAGACCAGTAGTTTGAGACCAGCCTGGGCAACATGGCAAGACCCCACCTCTAGAGAAAAAAATAGCCATGTATGGCAATGCACACTTGTAGTTGTATCTTCTCCAGAGGCTGAGGCTGAGATGGAAGGGTCATTTGAGCCCAGAAATTTGAGGCTGCGGTGAGCTATGTTTGCTCCACTGCACTCCAACCTGGGTATGGGTGACTGAGTGAGACCCCATCACTAAAAAAAAGAAAAAAAAAAAGTTATCAAGCTCTAATATTAGCTCGTTCTAGTTCAAAGCCTCTTAAGACTTCCATTCAGAAAAATGTTTCTTATAATTTTATCTAAATCTTTTATTATATTTTATTCTTGGTTTTATTTGGAGCTGTTCAATCTTAGGGCTTGTGTATATCAAGCCCTATTTACTGGTAGCTGAAAATGTCTACTAGCAGGTGATTTCTTTTCCTATTTTAACCTGATACCTCAACACCTCCATTTGTTTTTTTCTTCATGTAAACCGTTGGTGGCAATTGGCTCTATTTCTCATTCCCTTTCATAGGCTGCCTATATAAATTGTAAAACTTAGCAAAGTTGGAGAAGTATCTTGGTCACTTCTCTAGGAAGTTAACAGAGCTTTCTATTTCCAGTGTACCCTGCTCTCCCATCTTTTCCTAAAATGTCCTAGAAAAAGGCTAGAAGTAATAAGATTCAACCAAGAAGTATAAGTCACATCTACCATAATTTCTTAGCTATAAAACAAAATCAATGAAATGTGTTTATGTGCCAATGGGATTTTTGTTTGTTTGTTTGTTTGTTTGTTTGAGACGGAGTCTCACTGTGTCACTCAGGCTTCAGTGCAATGGTGCGATCTCAGCTCACTACAACCTCCGCCTCCTGGGTTCAAGCGATTCTCCTGCTTCAGCCTCCTGAATAGCTGGGATTACAGATATGCACCACCACGCCCAGCGAAATTTGTATTTTTAGTAGAGACGGGGTTTCACCATGTTGGTCAGACTGGTCTCGAACTCCTGACCTCGTGATCCGCCTGCCTCGGCCTCCTA
>NW_016808198.1:1831754-1872242 GCF_001698545.2 Rhinopithecus bieti
AAAAAAAAAAAAAAAAGAATATAGAGATAAGATAAGGAGAAGCTTTTCATGGGTCATAAGCTCTTGGAATGCAGAAATGTTTGCAAGGCAGAAAGACATTTATTATATATATCCAAGGAGTTGACACATATTAATATATGTTCTGAATTACTGTATTATGAGGCTCCTCAGGTAAAAAGAAATGGAGAATGCCCTCATCTTTTCCTCATTTTATCGTTTTTTCCTAATGAGCTTACAGTTTCTTAATGCTGTATACCAGGTAGTTTCATCTGCTATGGCTGATTCCTGGCACTATAAAGATATGCCATTTGAAGCTATTCTTTAATGTCATCTAAATTTTATATTTATTCTTTAAGTGTGTCTATTTGTGTGTGTTTGTGTGTATACCATAATAATTAGGTATATATTATAATAAAGTATATGATAAAATGTATAATAGATAATACAATAAAGTAAATGTGTTTTCTACCTATAACACTTAAAATTATTTCACAGTTACATGCTCTTTGGAATTTTCTTATATCTAATTCTCTCCATCTATATAATTTTTCTATACCAATGTGCTATAACCTGTTAATGGGACATATGTCTCTTTATTGACATTATGTCTTCAATGTGGGCCAAAGTTTAAATAATGATGGCAGCTTTTTATTTTTGTGCCTTTTTGTTTTCTGTACATATTGACTCAGTATTTGTACAATCCTGAGTCTAAATCAGGAAGCATTGTGTTAAATGAATGTTTATGATTAGAGGTATCTGACAACTTTTATTTGACTTCCAAGAATAATGTTGATCAAGTCACTTAAATGCATTTAATCCCCTTTACTGTAAAATAGCAATAATGTTTTTTATTCTTACCTCACACTTTTCTTCAAAGTAAAAAAATGTAAGTAAATGTGTAAAGAAACTAAGACAATAAATTAGAATTTTATCATTACAAATTTTTTAATTAAAATATTTTGTGATTTATTTCTTTGTTCAAGCTTTTTCTAAAGAATGACCAGATCACATCAACACAAATTATCTGAAGTTAAGTTGTTGCTAATCACTCTGAATTGATGCCCTCCAGACCTACTCTGTAATTGTCATCCCCAAAGTGCTGGTTTATACACCCAATCATTTCACATATTGTTATCTGCCTCTTTGCTATTAGCATTGGTGTTTAAAACTTCTGCTTTAGATCATTAACTCTTCCCAGTTATATCTAAGATTCCATCACGCAATATACTTACCCAGTATTATACATGATCCTTGGAAAGTTACATTCACAAAATAACAATTCAACATTTTGCTCCTAGTTTTCAAAGTAACATGCTCATTTTTAAATGTTTCTGAATTAATTAAAATTACAAATGTCAGTAATAAATAATTTTCAATATTTTATTGTTATTCCCAAACTTAATAGAAATACCTTGATGGGAAATCTATCTAATTCGGTTATAGGAGAAAATAATAAAAATTAAGATGTGATTATTCAAAATTCTTCCTTTTAATAACGGGAGTTGTGCAACTTCTAAAACTCTACTCTTGTTTCTGGTACTATTATTAGGAGAGATTTTAACAAAATTATCCATATGATTTTCCCTGGTGCATGATTCTTATCTTATGTATCTGTATTAAGTTTGTTCTCTTCTATCTATTTTTAAGTTCTTATTACTTTAAATTATCCAATTCAGAAGAAAGGAAAGAGGGAGAGAGAGAAGAAAGGGAGAGAGGTGAAAAGAAAAGAAAGGAAGGAGAAAAGAAGAATTACATCTCTGTTTAATGTGAAGTGCATGCTCTTTTTGGTAATATAATTCCCCTGCTATGAAAAAAAAACTTCTTTACTGTGAATATTTAATTCTGACTTTATAGATTTGAAAAGAATAATAGAATTATTAATGATGGAGAAAAAATTAAAGATAATTTGCTCTGGCCTTCATATTTTACTCGGAATATTTTAATAACTTGTCTAAGACAGCTAGCACAGCTGGCTAATATTCAAGTGAGAAATAAACCTTCAAATCCTATACCTTTAGATTCCTAGGCCAGGTTTCTTTCTACTATTTAATCCAATCATCTCTAAATCTTCACAGCTTTAAGCAACATCTCTGATCTCATCTATACTCAGAATGATCACAATATACTGAGGTTTTTTATTAATCTTGTTGCCATATCTCCTTATGTGAAAAGACAAATTCAAATTTAAAAATTTTTAATTCACCACTTTCGTATAAGTGCCAACTAACTTTGCTATCATCTTTGGGACTATGCCATTTGCTTAGGAATCATCTCTGTGTGTAAAAGGCACTAAATTTATTCTGAAGTTGCATCTTTTATTGCATGGATGCTAATTATCTGTGACATACAAATTAGTGATCATTAGCAAAAACTTTAAATATGTAATGCATAATGATTCTGTTGCAGTCGTTTTGATGGCTATGTTGAGAAAATATAATTTATCTGTAACATTTTACTGACTTTAAAACACATATATAAAGTACATTTTTTTAATATAGAGGCAAAAGGAATATAAAATTGTTTAACTTCTAGAATTCATTTTTGAGTTAGAAACATTATATAAGCAATTACATTTATTCATTTCAAGGCAAAAGACACACCTGTTATTGTAGAAGAAATATCAAGTAGTTTTAAGAATATTATTTTATTTTTTACTGTTTTGCTGTTTCTTATTATTTTTAGTCTACATTTACAAATATTTCAGCTCATAATCTGTCCTAATTATATGCTAGAAGAGAAAGCTGAAGACTTGCCCTGAGGTAGAATATAATCTTTCTGTATATTATGCATTAAATATATTTATACCTGTTATTAAGTCCTATGTGAATGATTAGTTATTTACTTGATTATTATAGTTAGTTACTTAATATCATTTATCAAGCAAGAAAGCACAAAGGAGATACAAATGACCATAGAAACCATGTCTATACCATGTCTCTGACTTAAGTAATCACACATTTTAGAAGAGAAGACAGACTATTAAACAGATAATTGCACTGTGAATTTGATAATGCAATGCAATATGAACAACTGGTATGAAATTACAGAAGACAGGGTAGCTATGTGTGCTCCATTTAATCAGATATACTTTCTCAAAAACATATTTGAACTTCATCTCGGTGATTAGGTAAGGTTTGCAAGATGGTAGGTGTTGGAAAATCATGTATCTGTAGATAGAAAGAGAGAACGAAAGAAAGAAGAAAAGAAAGAAAGAAAAACGTCAACAGCATGAAAGGACTGAAACGATGGTGAGAAATGTCAAGACTGAAGGAAAGGACAAAGATTTTGAAGGCCCTTTTTGTGTTAATGAATATGAATTTTTCATTTGGATAAGAGTAACAATGATGTGATATGAATTGAAAAATTGCATGATAAGACTTTGATATTAGGAAGACAGCTACAGTAACAGAATGGAGGAAAGGCTAACTGGAGAACAACATGGAAACAAAAAATAATTGGCTCTCTTACTAAATCAATGTGAGAAATAATGAGAAATTTTATTAAGGAAATAGAATTCAGCATGAAAGGAAGGAATAGTCTATTTTAAATGGTCAGAAGTCTTGTTCAGATACTTATTTTTATTGATGTTTGCTGTTAATAAAGTAGTAGATCAGTAAAAATAAACAGCTAATATAGTTAAGGAAAAAAAATGGACTGAAATGGAATCTAGTATAGTGATAAAAATGGGATAAAATCAAAATTCAGCTGAAAACTCTAATGTCTAAAAAGCACTTAAAAAATTTCAAGGTGTTTTGTGGTTGTGAGAACAATGACTCCCGAAGACATCCGTGCTCTAACCCCAGAACCTATGAATGTGCAGATATGATTAGGGAGGTCTCTTTTCAGTTCACATCTTGGATATCAAAATTTACAGATGCTCATGCACTTTATATAAAATGGCATAGTACAATTGACCCTCCACAATTGACCCTCTGTATTTCTATTCATGTTTGGTAGAGTCCAAAGATGTGAAATCCAAATATGAATAACAGAAATGGAGGGCAGATTGTACTGAATTTGAAAGGTGGAGATTATCCTGGATTATGTCAGTGTGCTTAATCAAATAATGTGACCATTTATAAATAAAAACTTTATTCCAGTTGTGTTAGAGAGATGAGACAGAAGAAGAGTAAAGAGAGAGAAAAATATAGGAGGACTCAATCTGCTATTG
The DNA here is from genome assembly GCF_001698545.2 of Rhinopithecus bieti. Classification (NCBI taxonomy): domain Eukaryota; kingdom Metazoa; phylum Chordata; class Mammalia; order Primates; family Cercopithecidae; genus Rhinopithecus; species Rhinopithecus bieti. The sequence goes on from NW_016808198.1 coordinate 1,835,926, forward strand.
TTGATTTTGAAGATGGATGACGGGGCAAAAAAAAAAAATAATGCAGACTCTAGAATGTGTCAACTGCCAGGGAACAGACCTCATCTAGAGCTTCCAGAGAGAATGAGGCCCTGCTGATATAGGAGTTAAAAAGAAATTATTTAGGCAAATAGCAAGGGTAAGGAAATTCTCAGTAAAGTTTCCCTTTTAAAGAAAAGCAGCCCCTAGATCATTCCTTTTCTAACACATAGCAGTCTGAAAAATTGAGCTGCAGACATAGACAAGCAAGCTGGAAGCTTGCACGAGTGAATGCTGGCAACTGTGTCAATAGCAAAAGTCTATCTGGGGCTAGGTATGTCCAATATGGTGACTCAATCTTCCTTTTTCCTTGTCAACCATGTGCACAGTAAGGAACAGGCAACATGACACCAACCAAGTGGAGATCCCCATTTGCATAATAAAACATTAGGATTGGGTGGCCAACTACATCAGGTACTATGTAAATGTCACACCTGGCCCAACCAAGCTTAGGACCTATATTTATCAGACACTGCCTCCTGAAGCCTGTCTATAAAACCCTATGCACTCCCCCACAGGCCAGAATTCCCATTCAGGCACTCCCTTTCTCAAAGGAGAGAGAGCTATTCTCCTCTCTCTTTCTTTCACCTATTAAACCTCCGCTCATAAGATCACTCCTTGTGTGTTTCCATGTCCTTGATTTCCTTGACATGAGGCAATGAAGCTCAGGTATTATCCCAGACAACACCATCACTTCATTTTGGGGACTTTGGCCAGAATCCCAAGATACATTCATTGAAACAGTGAGTCCATGAGTGGACCCCAACTCTGTCCTTTCATTTTGAGACTTTCATCTTCCATTTTAGAATCAAATCATACCAAATACGGGGCCCCCATCAGGCATTATAAACAATTAGCATGGCTGCCAGCCTTACAAGACTTGGAGGACAGGCTTGCTGGGGAGAACATGGAGAATCCCCCAGTACCGATGGGTGGCTGGGCATATTGGCCTTGTTTAAACCAGTTTCTTTTGTAGAGGAGATAGCCATTGTGTGAGGCTAGAAAGAATCCTGGAGCCACTGAAGATTTCTGTCTGAGGCTACTCCCTGGTGTTATTCAAAGGCTTCTGGACTGACCCTAGCCTCCAACCACCTGATCAGGTGTCAGCAACAGGAGCTCTGGCTTTCTTATTATAATTTCCTCCTTTCATGTATCCTATCCTCTTTCTGTACGAAATGTGCAAGATTTTTATAGTTCAGGGAAGTAATCCTGCTAGGCAAGATCAGGAAATGCCATAGAAACTGGGAATGAAGCTCAAGGGAATGCCATTTTTTTTGTGATTTTCTAGGAATAGAGGATCTCCCCCACCCCTCCACAGTGAGTGTCTCTCTCTCTGTGTCCTTGGCCTGGGGACCACATGGTATTTCAAAGTCAACACCATCACCTAGTGGAATAGGAATCCTGTCCAGGAGGCATATTGTTGGCCCTTTCCCAAAACACTGTAGCTTCTCACTTCTCCCCACTTTTTGTGCACCTCTACCAGAGACCAGGCTTTATCCTGCTTCTGTAAATGGGAAAACTCTGCCTTCAACAACAAGAAGAAAAATGTCTTCTAAAACGAAATTTTAGCCTCAATACTGTCCGATCAGCAAGAAAACCAACATTCTGTCTCTCCATTCTTTTAAGGCATCTATTTTTCTTCCAATTAAAATGGTACTTAAATCATCAGGGGATTTAAAGTCTGGAAGTTAACCAAAACCATTCTCTAAGAACAAACACTTTAGCTTAGGCCATAATAGCAGGATATATAAAGTTCAATCTAGCACACCCCCCTCCCCCCATTAAACAGGATAGTGCAATATTTGCTCAAATTCAACTATTATGTAGTTTTTCCTGAGATCCATCTTTCCAGGAGACAGACAGACCACATAAATCTAGGAAGTCAAAGGGACATCACAAGAGGCCAACCAGAGTCACATGGGTAAGAGCAAATAATTCCAATCTCTTAATTCCTCCAGTTCCATGGCTGGGGGTCATGCCTGCCTGAAACCATGGGTGGCATGTTTAACAATGTGCTGGGAACCAGAAATGAAGGAGGGAAAACAGAAAGGGGGACACCTCCACTGTCTTCCCCTCCAACCTGGGTCACATCAAAATATAGGAGACTAAAAGAACACAATTTTCTCACTTCTCTTTCTAGACGGGTAACAGACCATCTTCAGCTTGTACCTTTCTGGAGTATATTCTGAAGCACAGGGACTCTTTTGACCCCAAGACTTTGAAGAAAAGTCAGCTCATTTTCTTTACTGCAAAGGTGTGGCCTTCTTACTCTCTGACACAGCCTAGCCTGTGTAAGGGATCTTTGATTTTAACACTTTTCAACAATCATATATTTCCTGCAAATGGAAAGGCAAATGGCCCAGGGTGCCCTATGTACAAGCTTTCTTTGCCCTGCAAGACAACCCAGATCTTTGCAAGTATTACACAGTTGATCCAACCCTTTTAACAATCATATCAGGCAGTCCCAAAAGGAATGAGTTTCCAAGACTAGAAAAGCAATTTCTGGAAAAATCATCTGCAGCAGCTATTGAGCATCTCATACCTTCCAGTCCGCCTTATCTGGGCTCACCTTCAAATATGCCACCGGTTCCTCCACCTCCACCATCTGCAAAATTTCTCACTCCCCAACCTTCACTCTTACTCCTACAGGAAATGCCCAATGGAGGTGATGTCACTAGGGTTCAAATTCCTATCTCGTTGCAGGACCATAGGCAAATAAAGGGAAAACTAGGCTGATTTTCTGATGACCCTGATAGCTATATAGAATCTTTCCAAAATGTAATTCAGGTGTTTCACCTCTCATGGAGGGATGCTATGCTGCTCCTAAGTTAAACCCTAGCTGCAGTTGAGAAGCAAGCAGCTCTGCGGGTAGCAAAGTATTTTGGAGATGAACAATATGTCTCCTACAGTAAGTCAATAGGGAAACTAAAGAAATAGGGGAACCATGATTCTCAATAGGTAGAGAGGCAGTATCTCTTGATAACCCTAGGTGAAACCCTCAAAAGCAACTTCCAGATACCCAGGCCCTTCCTGACCCCCAATCCACATAATTGACTCCTCCAGTTCTGTCACCCAAACCCCCAACATTTTTATGGTATTTTTTCCTCTTATTTCATGGTTTAAAATGGCTCCAATCTCTTCTTTTATATTGTTCTCCAACCTAGGAAAAGTTAGAGTTGAGTTCAGGGGAAGGGAAGGCAGAAGCCCGACACATCAGAAAAAGAGTAAAAGTAATTTTTTGTGTTTGCTTGTTTTGCTTTTTTTTTTTTTTTTTTTTTTTTTTTTTTATGAGCCAGGCTTTTGGCTTCTCTCTCTCCCTGTGCAAACTGGTAAAACAGATCATGGGAATCACTGTTTATATCCTCTGTAAAGTTTTAATTGGTGAAAAAGGTTTTGTGAAGTTGGTCTTAAGCTGTAGCCAGTCTGGTGTATTTTGCATGTCTTTCTGTATGCTTCTGTAGCCAGTCTGGTGTATTTTGCATGTCTTTCTGTATGGTTCTGTCAAAAGAAAGGGTACCTTAGGTTAGGAAGCAGTCCCAGGACCCCATAAGCCTGCTGTTCAAGCCAGCCCAACAAAATGGTCAGTAACAAGCTTTGTTACAGGCCCACATCTTGTTTTATGTCCTTGAGAACATGACCTGTAACTATGTGGTAATACTTTGTTTTAATCTCTGCCATTTTCCAATGATGGCTGTCTCCTAGTGCTAAGTCAGTTCCTGGATGGGGGCCATAAAGTTAGATAAGCCAGTTTATCAATCAGCTGATTCATCAAAGGCAAGGTTTTCAAAATGTCTTAAGCACTGATCTTGAGAGTAGTTTAGGGAGGGTCAAAACTTTGTAACGTCCAGCTGTGTGACTCCTAAGCCATACCTTCTAATCTTGTGGCTAGTTTCTTGGTCTGGTCTCCAGGCAATAGGAAAGTTTATTATGGGAAAAGGCCACTGTCATTTTTGTTTTGTACTATAAACTGTAAACTAAGCTCCTCTCAGAGGTGGTTCAGCCTATGCCCAAGTATAGGCAAGGACAGCTTGGGGGCTGGAAGCAAGATGGAGTAGCTGGGTCAGATCTCTTTCACTGTCTCAGTCACAATTTTGAAATGACAATTTCAAAAGCTGCTTACCACCCCTTTGAAAACACCTCGTTCACTCATGGCTAAGTCATAGCCTAATTAAGGCTTGTTGGTTTGACCTGTGAGTTTACATTTTGTAAAGTTTAAAAGCCAAAAATCTTCACTGCTTGGCATGGCTAAAGTTGAGTAACAAGGAATTTAAAAGGATTCTCTTAAAGAGCTCTCAGCTTAATTAAAAATGAATATCCAAATTATAGGTATATTTAAAAGGTCTTTATTTTTTTCTCTTCTTAGGTTTGTTTCACTGGAAAAGAGACTTTCTTCTTAGTTTACAGAATTATTTTCTCTATCCTTTTGTCTTGCCTTTTTTTTTTTTTTTTTTTTGAGATGGAGTCTCACTACAATGCCCAGGCTGGAGGGCAATGGCACGATCTTGGCTCACTGCAACCTCTGCTTCCCAGGTTCAAGCAATTCTTCTGCCTCAGCCTCCTGAGTAGCTGGGATTACAGGCACCCACCACCATGCCCAGCTAATTTGTGTGTATTTTTGGTAGAGACAGGGATTCAGCATATTGGCCAGGCTGGTCTTGAACTCCTGACCTCAAGTGATCCACACACCTCTGCCTCCCAAGTGCGTGGATTACAGGTGTGAGCCACCATGCCTGTGTCTTGCCACTCTTAAATGCACACATGAGAGGCCCTAACATAACTTCTGGTAGCTTGGGACTCTTTGGAAAAAACAATGGAGGCATCACAGACCCCATTTTGAAAAAAAGCTGTGTTTTCATGAAACCCCAGGTATTAAAAATTAATAAATCCATTTCAAGATTAAAGGCTCTGATCTGTTTTGCATTGTGTTATCTGATGTTTTGAATTTTGGGGGTATCAGAAATTACTTCACATTATGAGAGAACTTGGGTGTGTAATAACTGGGTAGGACATATACTTTAAGAAATAGCTAACAATAGTTATGCAGAGTTATTAACTCTTTGCATATGTGTATCAGAAAAGCATGCTCTTGGCCATCTAGAAGACATGAAAACATCCCCTCCCTCCATTGAGAGATGAGACTTCCAAGGGAAATGGGCTAATTACAGAATGGGCTGATTGACTTTGGGTTGTCTTGCAATGAAATTCACAGTAGAAGCATTGCACTGTCTTATCTCATAGTAGTTTCATCCTTTTGGAGATGCAGGGTCCACTACAAAATTGCACCCTTAATTTTACAGATCTGTCTTTGCCTTCAACTGTGCCTCTTTATTAGACCCTAGAAATGCCTGCTTTCCTGGCCTTGTTCCTACTAGGGTTCCACCTCAAAGCCAGTAATCAAATTAGGAAACTGACAAATGAAAATCTGTACAAGTGCTGAATCTTCTGTCTATCTGTATAGTTATATATGTGTCGTGTGTAATGTCTATAAAAAGAGTCTTAATTGATTGGATTAAAGAAACATAAGCCCTTAAATCAAATATATTTTAAGGAAAATAAAAGTTGTAGTGCCTTTTAGTTCACATAACTATAATCTTTAAGAAATAAGTGTAGTCTTAAGGAATATTAGTAAATGACAAGTGCCATAAAAATGTAAATAGATGGTCTAAATGATACATCAGATGTTAGGTTTACTAAATATTTCAAGGTTGTATACTGCCTGCTTTACAACTCAGTAAGACCTGAGGACAAACAAAATTAACTACACCCTAACTCTGTCAGAAAAAGTCAGACTTTATCTGTGCCTAGCTAATAACCAAATCACCTTACAGGTTTCACATTAATGTTCAAATTTGCTGAAAGTTATCATTGTAATATGTAATTTAAATGACTAAAAATAGATACATATGCCAGGTGTGTAAAAACAGTAAAGCATGTTTTTACTAAAACATTTTAGGAAGGCGTGGAAATGTAAATTTTGCCTAAAGATGAAGGATTTTCTTTAATTATATAAGATAATGCTGGAAGTTTAAGCAAGTTGTGGAAGGATTGTAAAATTAAAAAAAAATAAAATAAAATACTTGCAAAAATCCCATGTGTAAACATTAACTAAATTCAAAAGGGTACTATATGGTCTTTTCATAACTCGAGCATTGAAATAAAAACACATTTAGGTTGTCTTAAGATGCTAACTTGCCCTATAGCAAAAGAGATTTTAAATGTTTGTAAAAATTTCACCTCCATGTCAAATTGGTTAAGACTGGATGGAATTGTCTATGAGGTTTCATTAAAAATTGGGGTTAACATTAATAAATTAATGCAAGTGTAAAACTTGGCTTTTAACAGGATTTTTTTGCAATAGTTAAGACTAATAAAAGGATTTTGCTCTTTGAGTCCTCATTTTGACAAAATACATAATTTATGGTCATCTAAAATTCTATTTCATAACATTAAGTGTTCTAAACCTCTGACATATTTAACAGGCTTACCAAAATCAAACTTCAAGTTTCAAATTTGCCTTTCCTGATGCCTGTTTTTCTGGATGTTTCAGAGGGTCCCTGGAACATCCAGAGACGAGGTAAACAGTATTATGTAACATGTTTAGTTGCAAGGGATTGCCAAAATGATGCCCAGTCTTGTTTAGGTTATATTTTGGTGAATAATACTAATATATGTTCCAAGATTGTATGTGATTTCTGAAATTCTAATGTCTAAGTATATATTATCAATCATAATTAAGGTTAAAGTTATTGTAAAAGACAAAAGTAATCAAATATATTTGTCACTTGTGTTTTTAACTGTAACTACCCTGAAAAATTTGTCATTTGCAGACAGTTGTTGTTTTGACTTGTTCTTCTTCAAAAGACTGTTTATAATAAAGCTGTAGGACTTTAACAGGTGTTCTCAAATGCTGAGTTTTAATGGCTTTGAAGGTTGTAACATTTGGATAGAGACAAAAATGTACAGGACTCATGAAGAGCTTAAATGTGCATGAATGTTCATGAATATAAAAACAGGAGTTAACTGCATGAAATACACTAGTAGAAGTCTGAACTAATCTTTTTTAACTTTTTCTTATAGCATAGTTAATTCTTGTTTTGCATTCAAAGTCAAGGAAACCTTTCTTTTAAGCTATGTAAGGTATAATTTGAAGCAAATTTGTTTCTCACTACGTTTCCTCTAATTTTTGGAAACTATTTGTGAGTATTCTTAAGACACAATAGGCAAAACTGGTTGTTTTTCCAAGGCTTTGACTGGAAGGATGTGCTTCCCTTTAAGGAATCAAGCTTGATTTGTAGAGTCAATAAAAGCTCCTTGGGTAGACTGGCTTCATACCCTTGCCTAGGCAGTCCCCTTACAGTGTTTCTGGCCTGTGGTCAATAAAGGGTGTTGCTTTCTAACAGATCCAGGAGCTCCAAGTTTATCTTTGGACCTTAAGAGGAAAAGACCACCCAACTCACAGGTATTTGAGGATATAAACCCATGACTGGGCTTGGCTTTAAAAGGACTTACCTGAGATTGCTTATGGAACAGAGTTCCATCAAAGCCAATACAAAAGACCTACATAGAAATAATCATTCTTGCTACACTTTATGCCAATAATCAGACTAAGTATAGTTCTATCATATATATATTTTTTAACCAAAATTGAGGACTGGAGAAGAGAAAAGTTTTGCAATGAAACTTACCATACATTTGTCATTAAATTATTTTAGCCTATGTTTTAGGCTAATCCTGCTTATTCCTGTGAATCAAGTTGTGATCTCCGCCATCCCCAAAGAAACAGAAAGGAATGGGTAATGTAAAAATCTGGATCAATATTCTAGTGCTGGGCAATTATCCTACAAATACTACCAGGTAATGAAAGCAAATAGGGTGCCTATACTTGGAGGTTTCTTTGTTTGGGAAAATAAAGCCAAGCACTTCATAGACCCTCAAAAAGAAATTCTATATATTGGCAAGTAAAATTTTAGATGGAAATAATCTACTATGCCACCCCTGTGGACATTGCTATACACACTCTACTATTTGCAGTAGGGCTAGACATGGTAGCACCTTCTAACTAAAATATCAGACAGAGAGTTTCATTGCTGTAGTATTTCCCTTAGTTATTATCCTTATATTAGTGATAATAGTTACCAACAAGAAGTAAGCATGAAATATTTACTATCACTGAGTCTGCTAGGACTTTTTATTGGGTTTATGAATATGTCACACCCTAGCTATGAAAAAAATGTTATAAAGAAAAAAGATTTTATATAACAAAGATTTTGTATGGTAAATTCTTGTCCTAAATAATTAGTTGTTTATAAAAAGGGATGTTTAGGACAAGTCAGAAAATTTAAGCATGTCATAGATCGTTTGTGGAAGTCATGAAAAAATTAATAATTGCAGGAAATATTTAGCCAAGGTTAACACTAAAGTTTCTCTAGTCACCCAAATCCAATTCCACTTATCCTAAAAAGAATGTTGCTGTTACAATAATATTTCAGCAACATCTAGTTTAGGCAAACTAGTATTACAACCCATTGAAACAGCTGACAGAGATCACACTCCAAATGATGCTGCAGACAGAACCACATGTAGTCACTGTTAAACACAGACATAGGTCTTTCTTCTGAGGACCTAAGATCAATTACAAGAGGAACTCTGGCTGCTGTTCCCCTCAAAATAGCCCTTTTCTGTTGATCTTTGAAAAAAGGCTGAGAAGAAGAAAGTAGCCAGAAAGACTCATTGTTCAACACTTCCTAACAGCAGTTAGGGTTAACACTCCTGAGCGGGGGACGATATAGGAATTAGAAAGAAATCATTTAGGCAGATAGCTTAAGGCAGTCCTCAGCAAAGTCTCCCTTTTAATTAAAAGTAGTCACAAAATTATTTATTTTCTAACAAAGAGCAGCCTGTAAAATCAAGCTACAAACAGAGAAGCAAGCTGGAAGTTTGTATCCATGAATATTGTCAGCTATGCCAATAGTAAAAGTCTACCTGGTATTTGTAACATGGTGGCTCCATTTTTTTCCTTTCCTTGTCATCCATGTGCACAGTAAAGAGCAGGCAACATGATAACCATGAAGTAGAAACTCCATTTGCATAATAAATGATTAGGGTGAGGTTGCCAACTTCCTTGTGTGCTATGTAAATGTCACAATTGGTCCAACCAATCTTTGGGCTCTATGTAGCTCAGACACTGCCTTGTGAAGCCTGTCTGTAAAAACGCTGTGCACTCTGCCACAGACCAGACGTCCCATTCTGGCACCCATCTCTTTCTAAGGAGAGAGTGTTGTTTTGCTCTCTCTTTCTTTTGCCTATTAAACTTCTGCTCTTAAACTCACTCCTTGTGTGTGTTCGTGTCCTTGATTTCCTTGGCATGAGGCAACAAACCTTAAGTATTACCCCAGAAAACAACGTTGCTTCATTGCCAACATCTGGATTTTAGCCCAGTGATCCTCATATTGAACTTTTGACTTACAGAACAGTGAAATAATAAATGTGTGCTTTAAAGCTATTAGATTTGTAGTAACTTATTACATCAGTGATGGAAAATGACTGCAGTTATTTAAATATATTGTGAGTTATTAAATCTTTCATTTTAAGTTATTTTAGTTATGAAACGTCCTTTTCTCTTAAACTTGGACAAAAATCAGACCCAAACCATCAGTAGGATATGAGATTAAAAAGTATAAGTAACACCAGTATATGAAATGGCTGCTTTTAACTTTGTAATACTGACAACTATTATTAATTGAGTTCTGTTAAGGTATGCCCAATTGGACAGCCAAAATAGAGACTCTACATAGCTAACTGAGGTGCTCAAAGTTAACACAGAACTATGCGATTATGACTCAGTCAAGGAGCAATCATGTAATTTGTGTTTTCAGAAATATGTAAAAGTATCACAGGACCTCCTTCTCTACAGTCACACCAAACTAATTTCCCTTATCATGCCAAAATAAATTGTTGTCAATTTGATATGGTTTGGCTGTTTCCCCACCTAAATCTCACCTTGAGTTGTAATAATTATCACATGTCAAAGGCAGAGCGAGGTTGAGACAATTGAATCATATGGGTGGTTTCCCCTATACTTTTACTCATGCTAGTGAATAAGTCTCATGAAATCTGATGGTTTAATAAATGGGAGTTCCCCTGCATAAGCACTCTTTCCTGTTATCATGTAAGATGTGATTTTGCTCCTCATTCATGTTCTGCCATAATTGCAAGGTCTCCCCAGCTCTGTAGAACTGTGAGTCAATAAAATCTCTTTCTTTTATAAATTACCCAGCCTCAGGTATGTTTTTATTAGCAGCGTAAGGACAGACTAATACACAATTTATCAGGGCTTAATATTTGATATGGTTTGGCTGTGCCCCACCCAAATCTCAAATTGAATTTTATCTCCCAGAATTCCCATGTGTTGTGGGAGGGACCTGGTAGGAGGTAATTAAATAATGGGGGCCAGTCTTTCCCAGGCTATCCTCATGATAGTGAATATGTCTCATGAGATCTGATGGGTTTATCAGGGGTTCCACTTTTGCTTCTTCTTCACTCTCTCTTGCCACTGCCATGTAAGAAGAGCCAATTGCTCTCTGCCATGATTGTGGGACCTCCCCAGCCATGTGAAACTATAAGTCAAGTTAAACCACCTTTGATTCCCAGTATCTTGTATGTTTTTATCAGCAGTGTGAAAATGGACTAATACAATTGTACAAATCAATCAGAGCTTAACTCTGATTAATTGGTAACTGTATTTACCAATTAAAATGTAGCTTCACTAACTAATCAGAACTAAGTAAGTTTCAATCCCATGTTTGCACAAATGGACTAGATCGGGTATCTGGGTGCACATTTTGCTGTAAAACCCAAACACTCTATTTATTATTTGGAATCAACCGTCATTGTACTTGAAGGCTGCACATCCCAGGTTCATAACCTTACCACTGAAATAAAGTCTCATTCCTCCAAAATTTTTTCTGAGAACTTTTACTCATGGTAGAAGCTATATGTCAGGCAATTTGATATTAATGCTATATCTTACTTATAAGCCACTAATTCACATTTTAATAAATTTAGGCCCTTTGTGAGGGTCTTTATACATCATAAAAGTATCTCATTTTATAATTTCAGTAGTATTTATTGAAATAATGGTAACTACCATTAATATGAGGATATTATTCCAGCAGGCTCTAGCTTATTTTAAAGATAACATCTTGACAAATAATTATATAAACCAGTAAGAAGGTTTGTACAATAAGAATATTATACATCTGTATTTGTGTGATATATTACATTTTCTGCTTCAGTCCCAATGTAAATCTAACCATAATCTTAACAAACATTTTCAAGAAAAGTAGCAGACATAATGAGAAATGAAAACAAAAGGATGATAATGTGATTGTCTTTAACTTGGCTTTAGAACATCAATCTTTATGTTTTGAGCACTCAGCATGTGTTGATCTACACCACTTAGTTATGGATTATACATGCTTTTCAGATATGTCTAGAATTGGAAGCATTCAAAAAGTTGTTTTTTATTGGTAGCATTAGTGGTTAAAATAAATATCAAAATGGTACAAACCTATATAGCAGTTATAAAAAAAATAAAGGCAAAGATAACTGACACTGTATCACATCCCTTAGTGTCCCATGAAGTAAGTAATAAAATCTACACACTTATACAGCTTGAGAGAACTAAATGAAATTAAATATGTGAAGAAATCTAAAACTGTGGAGTACATGTACTATTTGCTATTTTAAATCCTAACCTTGTAGAAGTCAATTAAAAACTTACAAACTGAAGTACACAGACCATTGATAATATAAAGCAACCAAATAAACAAAACTGCAAAATAACCAGCTAACATCCTGATGATAGGATCAAATTCACCCCAACCCAACACCATCTCCAGTGCAGCAGAACACATGATCTCCCGCAGGGGCCCCCAACTTCTCCCCCAGCTGCTGTGCCTTTGTGACTGTGGTGAATGCCTACAGGGTAGCAGGTATCCCTGCATCCACTAGCACTCTGCTGAACCTCAGTTCTCCAAGCTCAGTGAACTCTAAACTTCAAGGAGCTTCAACATATCAATATTAACATTAAATGGACTACATGCACCAATTAAAAGACAGAGAGTGGCAAGCTGGATAAGGAACAAAGACCCATTGGTGTACTGTCTTCAAGGGACTTATCTCACATGCAATGGCACACATAGGCTCAGAATAAAGGGATGAAAAATATTCTTTCCAGCAAATGGAAAACAGATAAAAACACTGGTTTCAAACCTAGTTCCTGACTAAACAGATGTAAAAAGAACAAAGATAAAAAAAGACAAAGAAGAACATTATGTAATGGTAAAGGTTTCAATTCAACCAGAAGAGCTATCTTAAATATATTTGTACCCAACACAGGAACACCCAGATTCATAAAGGTAGTTCTTAGAGACCTTCAAAGAGACTTTAGACTCCCACACAATAAGAGTGGAAGACTTTAACACTCCCACTGGCAATAGTAGGCAGATCACTGAGACAGAAAATTAACAAAGATATTTAGGACTTGAACTCAGCACTGGATTAAATGAATCAGAGAGTAATCTACAGAACTCTCCACCCAAAACAACAGAACATATATTATTCTCATTGCTGTATGGCATATACTCTAAAATTGATCACATAATCTGAAATAAAACACTCCTCAGCAAAGGCAAAAGAACCAAAATAATAACAATCTCTCAGACCACAGCACAATAAAATTAAAAATCAAAGCTAGGAAATTCACTCAAAACCATACAATTACATGAAAATGTAATAAAGTCCCCTCAAATGACTTTTGGGTAAATAATGAAATTAAGGCAGCTATCAAGAAGTTCTTTGATGCTAATGAGGAAAAAGATACAACATACCAGAAACTCTGGGACAACCTAAGGCAGTGTTAAAAGGGGGAAAAAACCCAGGACCAGATGGATTTACAACTGAATTCAACAAAATCTACAAAGAAAAGGTGGTACAATTCCTAGTGATGGTAAGTTCCAAGATAACTGACTAGCCATATCCAGAAGATTATAACTGTACCCCTTCTTTGCACCACATACCAAAATCAACTCAAGATAGATTAAAGACTTAAATGTTAAACCCAAAATTAAAAAAAAAAAAAAATCCTTAAAGACAACCAAAGCAATATCTTTCAGGACACAGGCATGGGCAATAATTTTATTATGAAACTGCCATAAGCAATTGCAACAAAAGCAAAAATTGACAAATGGTATCTAATCGAACTAAAGAGTTTCTATAAAGCAAAAGAAACTATCAACAGACTAAACAGACAACCTACAGAATGGGAGAAAAATTTTGCAAACTATGCATCTGACAAAGGTCTAATATCCAGCAGATATATTTTTACAAAAAAAAGAAACCCAAACAACTCCATTAAAAAGTGGTCTAGGAACATGGACAGACAGTTTTTGAAAGAAGACACACATGCAGCCACAAATCATATAAAAAAAAGCTTAATGTCAATGATTATTAGAGAAATGTAATCAAAACCACAGTGAGAGACCATCTCACACCAGATGGTTTTATTAAAAAGTTAAAAAATAACAGATGCTGGTGAGGTTGTGGAGTATGTGGAGTAAAAGGAATGCTTGTACACTGCTGATGGGAGGGAAAATTAGTTTGACTATTGTGGAAGATAGTGTTGTGATTTTTCAAAGACCTAAAGACAGAAATGCCATTTGACCCAGCAATCCTATTACTGGATTATATACCCAAAGGAATATACACCATTATATTAAAAAGACACATGCATGCATATGTTCACTGCAGCACTATTCGCAATAGCAAAGCCATGGAATCAACTTAAATGCTCATCAGTGATAGACTGAATAAAGAAAATGTGGTACATATATATCATGGAATACTATGCAGCCATAAAAAAGAATGAGATCATATTCTTTGCAGGTACATGGATGAAGTTGGAGGCCATTATTCTTAGCAAACGGACACAGGAACAGAACGCCACATACCACATGTTCTCACTTATAAGTGGGAGTTAAATGATGAGAACACATGGACCCATGGAGGGGAACAACACATCTATATTCTATTGGTCAAGAATTTTAATGAAGATACAATAAGATAATATGCGTGATGTTATTTGTAATATATGCTCAATACAGATGGCTATGTTGATGTGCATTTCTATCTCCATAAAAGATTAGGAATGATATTTTGTTTATAAGTAAATGTGGAATTGACTCTTGAATCTTCAATCTGACTCATTCATGGGATATTGCTGAATATTTGCTAGTTTTATAATTTCTTTAAGATCAAAAGAAAGATGACTGCAAAATGATTCCCCATCCATAAGTTTTTTCATCATTAAAACCCATAAATTATCAAATATTATGAATAATAAGTTATGTAGCTTTTTATTACCCACATGATTGCACTTAACCAGCTTATAGGCTTCTAAGAATGTGCATGTGAGCTCATATCTGTATTCATATATCTCAAAAATGGCAAGATACAAATATGGCCCTTTATAAAATATTTTTTAAAAGAACTATGGTAATGCATATTAAAGTAAAAATTCATAGGTACATAAACCAAAAAAGTATCTAGAAAAGTCTCTACCAAGTTAGAAGTTTATTTTGCTGAGGTTAAGGACATGCCCATGTCACAGCCTCAAGAGATCCTGATGACATGTGCCCCAGTTGTTTATGCTACAGATTGTTTTTACATATTAGAGAAACATAAGACATCAATCAATATCTGTAAGATGTACATTGGTTTGGTCTGGAGAGTCAGGTCAATTTAAAATGACAACTTCCAGGTTGTAAGTGGATTCAAAGATATTCTGATTGGCAATTGGTTGAAGGAGATTATATCTAAAGATCTGGAATCTATAGAATGAAGTGTCTGGATTAAGATAAGAGGTTGTGAAGAGCAAGATTCTTATTATGCTGATGAATCCTTCATATATCAGGCTTCAGAGAGAATAGGTTGTAAATGTTTCTTATCAGACCTAAAAACATGCCAGATTCTTATGTTAATTCTCCTCTGTATCAGGGAAAAGACCTGCAGAAATGTGATTATCTGGAGAATGTAGATTTTCCCCACAAAGACAGCTTTGCAGGGCCATTTCAAAATATGTCAAAAAATAAACATATTTTGGGGTAAAATACTTCAATTTATTTCAGGGCTTGCTATCTGTCATATGATGCTATAATAGTCAGTCTGGAATTGAGTGTTTCATTGCTGAAAAAAAAATCTTAAAATCTCCTTTGTAATGTTAATGCTGGTCAGTTGTGCCTGAATTCCAAATGGAGGAGGATATAATGAGGTATGTTTGATCCCACTTTCCACGATGGTCTGAACTAGTTTTTCAGGTTAATGTTGGAATGCCCTTGGCTGAGACAAGGGGTCTTTTGACAGTTGTGGGGCTTAGAATTCTATTTTAGTTTACATCTATTTAGTGTTTTCATGGGTCCCTAGTTTGTCATCCCGTAAGTTATTTGGTCTTTCCAAAATACTCCTATTTGTAAGTCAGAGCTTTTAATATCTGAAATGAACGTGAGTGATAACAGATGCATCCTTCATGTGGAAATATAGTGAAATCTAGAATAAAAGAGAAAATATGCCAAAAAGATATTGGGCCAATACAATCTCAATTAAAATAATATTCTTGGTCAGGCATGGTGGCTCATGCCTGTAATCCCAACACTTTGGGAGTCCAAGGGGGGTGGATCACGAGGTCAGGAGATCAAGACCATCCTGGCTAACATGGTAAAACCCCGTCTCTAGTAAAAATATTTTTAAAAAATTGCCGGGTGTGGTGGCGGGTACCTGTAGTCCCAGCTATTCGGGAGGCTGAGGCAGGAGAATGGCATGAACCTGGGAGGCGGAGGTTGCAGTGAGCTGAGATAATGCCACTGCACTCCAGCCTGGGCAACAGAGCAAGATTCCATCAAAAAACAATAATAATAAATAAATAAATAAAATAATATTATTTGATAAATTAAAACTTGTTTATTGAAGGGAATGGTAAAATGGAGCATGAGATTAGCCCTCTGCAGTCACAACATTTACAAACTAATTGGGAAAATGCAAAGCAGGTAGTCTTCTCTTTCCAGACATAATGCATGTAGGTTAAATGTGTGGAAATCAAGTAACCCACTTAGAGGTTATTAAGGGCAAGTACAGAAAGAGAATATTTTAAATTCTAATTATACCTTCTTGTAGAGTATTAGAATAGGTTAATTTTAACTCCAGTCCAAGTTCTGGTCCCAGAACAATTTCAATCCAAATCTCAAGGGATGTCTACATCCTCGTGAGAACATCTTATAAATTCAATATATTGGGGGTTTTTAAGTTGCACATGAATAAAACACAAGCTAGGCATAGGTAGCAGAGTCAGCATAGGCACTAATCATGTCAATGATTAGCATCTTAAGGTTTTCTAATTTATATACAGCCATTCACAGAAAGAGTATGAACAGTAATACCACTAAGGAAACTAATCACAGAAAAGGAGTTCCTCATTACAGTAAATAAAGATCCCAAGTTTTCATAGGTCATGACACTTCCTTTCATTGCAGGGTACATACTGTTCCATTTTCTATGGCTTCATAGCTTGAAAAGCATCCATACCAATCAGGTGACCAAAGAACCCAACTAGAGATTAAGATACTGCAATCTTAATCTGAGGTCAGGAGTTTGAGACCAGCCTAGCCAATATGGTGAAACTGAGTCCCTACTAAAAATACAAAAATTAACAGGTGAGGTGGCATACCCCTATAATCACAGCTAGTTGGGAGGCTGAGGCATGATAATCACTTGAACCTGGAAGACAGAAGTTGCAGTGAGCCAAAATTGTGCCGCTGCACTCCAGCCTGGGGGATAGAAGGCATTTTGTCTGAAAAAAAAAAAAAAAAAAGATACTATAGTTTTGAACCTCTATCAAAAAGAAGTCTGGGTGTTTGCATGCGTGTATGTGTACTGTTCCCAGAACAATTTCAATCCAAATCTCACGGGATGCCTACATCCTTGTGAGAACATCTTATAAATTCAATATACTGGAGATTTTTAAGTTGCACATGAATAAAACACAAGATAGGTATAAGTAGCAGAGTCAGCATAGGCACCAATCATGTCATTGATTAGTATCTTAAGGTTTTCTAATTTTTGTGTGTTGTGGACATATTAAAAGGAAGGGTTAACTTAAATTGTAACATGGTTCACAAGGTAAATAATCTTACATATGTAACCTTAGCTAGGAAAATACATATATTTAACAGTGTTTATAAATAATATTAATTAGCTAAAAGCTCTGTTTACCTTATTATAGGAAAATGTACCAATATTAGTAATTTGAATATTAGTTGTTCTAACTTACCTATAAGTATCTTTACTGAAAACAAAATAATAGGAAAATTCAGTAGAAATTGAAAAGCACAAATAGCAGTAATCAATGTAGTGAATCATTGAAATCTCTCCTTGACTAGTGTGCAATATGTAGGAAGAGATATTGGTGTTCATAGTTTAGAAAAACAAATTCATATCCATTTCTGACTGATGTATGGTAATATAATTTATAATAATTAACAATATAGCTAGATGTATTCCTCTTTAAAAATTTAGTTAAAATGTGAAAGCCTACCAACGCTATAGAGTGCATTAGCTTTTACTGCCAGACAATACATCACAAGAAAATAAGTCAACCGACTGACTTTTCAGTGCAGACAACAAAAAAGCTTTTATAAACACATTAATGACGGAAATAGTGTTTTTCACTCCGTATGTACTGAAGCATAATGAAGTTAGGTCTCCAAACCAAAATATACTTTCCCTCAGGGAAAAACAATCATTGAAACAGCCATTGATTTGTTACCTAGTGCCTTGACACTTTATGATGAGCTCCTTCAAAGCATGCTAATCTTACTTATCTGGAAATAAATAATGCACACAGAAAACAAGTCTCCTGATAAATATTTGCCTTATCAAGTGCTGCAGTTTTTTTGGGTGCTCAATGTGTGCTTACAGATCAAAATGTTTATAAATACAAATCTTAAAATATTCATAAATTAGTTTTAATGGTGTTTACTTAGAAATCAGCAGTGTTCATGACATATAGCATAGACTACATTACTCCTCCCAGATACAAATTTTAGCATTTGCTATTGTTTTAGCACACAATATTTTGACAATTTCATAACAATTTGGTACTCTAAAATACTCAATATCTATATATTCAAGATAGCAATTGTAATTTTTTCTTATTTTTTGCAATGGAAAATAAAAATGAAACAGCATACACTGAGTTAAAATGCATTATTTATTTTACAGAAATAGAAACTAATTTGCACTTCACTTAATAAACAAAAATATCCTTAATATTTATCCAGTGAGAACAAATATACAACATTCTGAAATCACGTAACTTGTGAACATAAAGTCTAAATCGTCACAAATCAAAAACAGAGTGTAGACGCCAAAAAAGATAAGAAAAATCAGACTTGAAAATGTAAGTACTCAAATTATAATATACTGGCATTATTTTCTTCTTATAAATAATTAATATTTTGCCAAAATTCTCAAAGTCTCATTAGACCCTTAAAGTATCATTTTACTAGTGAGACAGGCAGAAGTTAAGGATACATTATAATTTTCATTATAACTTCCATTAATCTACTTTATAAAAATTTGGATTTTTTTAAGAAACTGACAAATTTTAGACTTAAACTATAGATTGTGAAGGTGCAACTAAGATTTGAGAAACAAGATATTTAAAAGATGTAAAATATCCCTGGAGAGAATTTCTTGTTACTTAGGCTCCATTCCTTTCTCTAGGGAAACTTACATGGTTAACTATAATCAAATCAATATGTGAAAAAAAGTAGGTTAATTTTTTTAGATATAATTGGAATCTATACCCAATGCCTGCTAAAGTAATTTTCTGACACTTGAGACATCCCTTAATTTAATATTAGATTCATTGAGACTATTGTTTTAACTGTGTCTAGATCACTTTAAAATAATTCTGAATAAATTATTGTACAAGGTAAGGAAGTTAGTATCCTAATCAGAAATATAGAGTGCAAGACTCTTAAAGCAGTTTTGAAAGGCTCAATCACATATCTTCATCCAGGTTGGATAGGCAAAATTATATATTTTACAAACCAAATTTGTGCCTAGGGATTTACTCAGTGACATAAGGGATGTTAGAAACAATTGTTCATTGACGAAGTGAGTTTTCTTTAAGTTATGAGATTTCCTAGAAAATTCCAGTTTACAAATAAGATAAGATAATTCAGCATGCCCTGTAAAAGAGTTCACTGTGGTGTTCTTAGTTCCTGAGTTTCATTTTGTTGGGTGTGCCAGAATTTCACCCTCATGAAAGTTTTTATTAGAGTGCTTGAGGACAGAGAACAGGGACGTCCCTGAGCTTACATCAGAAGTTTTTGGTTGCTAATTAATGCTTGCTGTTTTGACATAATTTAGTCTAAGTATTATCATTGAAGTATGTCACCTCCTAGCAAAATATACAAAAGGAGAAATACAGCCTTTACTTATTTCTAATTCTGGGACATACTGACTTTCTTCACAATAACGTGACAATTCTAAGCCTTGTTTAAAGCAGTTTTCAACAGGCCCCAAAGCAGCACCATTGTATAAGTTTTGTATATAACGAAGCTCATATGACTTAAAAAAAATAATAAACAGAATACATATGACACCTGAAAAGTGAGGATGCACTTTCCCTCATGTCTGAAAGGTAATATTGGATTATTGAAAGAGTGGCTGAGCTAGACTAGAGAGTATGAATTTATGCTTAATAGAGTTTAGAAGTTCATAGGCATTAAGATGAAGCAGGAAAATTTAGTAGTTGGAACTATGAAACTATAGTCCCATATTTCAGCAAAAGCAGCTTCCCATACACTGAAATTATATCACAAACTGTGTTTAACTTATTTAAAGTTATATTTTAGTCAGTGAACACATATCCAGAGTGAGATGGAAAATATTAAAAGATTGTTTTTCTAAGTATTCATGTACTATTTTTTCCTGTGGGCATTTTATAGTACTGAGTATGAATTTTAAATTTGAAGAAATAAATTTTCACATGGCCTCTCTATTCATGCCAATCCACTAATGCACAATGGAAAAAATGACAAACTCTCCAATAATGTAGAACAATTGATTATGTTGTTTATTAAGAAATGTATTGATCTGAAAAGCAGATCTATTAACAGATTTTTAGGACAATTTTAATTATTGTATCAGACCAAACTTGAAATCATACTCAATCCTAAGATTAATGCATATTCCATTTCTCTTGTCAAATATAAAACAAGCTCTAGGCTTAGGTAATAAGAAATTATATGCAAAAGAATAGAAGGAATGTGTGGGGAAGGAATTATCACAATAGACTAAATGTAATGAAGATGAGATCTGCAATTTTCTCAGTGGTAAGGCAGAAAAAAAGATTTTCTTGTGAAAAGGAGTAAAAAAGACAGGGAAAAAAAGACGCATTTGGAAAAGTAGGATAAATAGTGATAGATGGGATAGCTGATCAAAGAATAAATTTCCCTGAAATCAGCCCTGTTTCTGAAGAGGTCAGTAAGGTATTATAGTATGTTGGGTCAGATAAGAATGAATCAAAACTAACAGTTCTGTTGGAGGAGATATACTTAATAAATGTCTGGTTAACAAGTATTTTGCTACAATTCATCAGTGAAAACAAAATAGTTCAGCTCTTTGTGTACTAGGTAAACAACAGGAATATGGACGTCTGTGTCTGGCATTGTCATCGGTAACCAAGGGGGCATTCATGAATCGTAAATGATGGGGGGTTTATTTGCATTAAGTCTTTTTTTTTTTTTTTTTTTTTTTTTTTTTAACACAAAAGCTTTGGGGAAAATTGTATTAACCTTCATTGTTTTTCAGTCAGCAGCTACTCCAGGGACAAATCACGCCCATGCATGATCCACTGCAGTGATGAGTCGTTGGAAGTATATATTGACTTGTTGGGCTTTTTGTTATGCTTTTTCAGATCTGGTGGAAAAGTTAAGTTACAAGGCAACCTAAAGTTTCAATTAGGATCTGAACAGTCAGGTTTTAGCTTTTAGTGTCACCAAGTCAGGAGGGAGAAAGAAAAATTAGACATGTTTGTTTGGAGGGTTGTAGTCAGATATTGAAAGAAACTAGAAGAATTGAAGTTAGGGTAAGAATAGACAATGTGTGCAAGATGACAAGACTCAGTCTAATTTACACTTAAGTTATAAAACTGTTTTCTTTTTTCCCTCACCTATTCATCAGTTAACTGAAAAGTTACAAGATGAGCAAAATAGCTCAAAGACAATGGACACGGTGAGGATTTGATAATCCACTAAACTATGTTATAATTTTCCATTAAAATACAAAATTCCTCCCTATAGTCTCCCACTATTTTGATCAAAGGTAGTACCAAAGAATGATTATTCTTTATCATAGAATAAGTCTGATCTTATTATATTTGATCTAATTATTTAAATAAGCAGAAGAATAATAGTAATTTAACATATGGACATTTTACATTTTACTTTGTTGGAGGTTTTCATGGAGAAGCTCAGAAAAAATCCTTTTTCTCAATGGCTTAAGACATCATAAAATCTCTAACTAAGCATGCCAAGATGTTACTTTCTTACTTTGTAATGCTGGAAGCCATGTAAGTTCAGGTGCTAGATCAGTTTTTCCAAGAAGGCTTGGTAAGTGTTGACTCCAGAAAGTCATCCTGGGTTTCTCAAAGCGTCTAGTCATATTTGAATCAAGTATCATTCGCAAATAAGAGATTCCATTCAAAGCCTTGGTTGCATAACTAAGGTTTCCAATTATGTTCAGTTAATAAGAAAACTAGATTCTTTCCCAACATATTCAAATAATTATATTGCCATCTAAATAAGAATATAAGGGATTCTAAATTATGGAAGAAGCAGGCAGAGGGAGAACATAAATGTTTCACTTAATTTACAAAAGCATAGTAGACTAAATTATTATAAGTTACAGATGGCTCAAGAGAAAAGACAAAGAGATTCCTTATATCCAACAAAAATGAACATGAAAGCATCAGTAGTATTTCAAACAAAATTCATAATTGTCTCTCATTTGTTTATTCAATTGACCCTTGTTCCACTCCATCTTGGGCTATCAGTCTAATGAATCCACCAGCTTTTCAACTAGAATTCTGAAAATCCTGACTCCATTTAGCTGTAGAGTCTCAAAGTTATTTAAGCATTGCCATCAAGAAGCCTGGGCCTGAGTGTACCTGGCACAGTCTTTACCTGCATCCCTGAGATGGTCTTTCTTTTTTTTTTTTTAGTTTTATTTTGAAGGTGCATCACAATGGCCTATTATTGGTTACCAGAGCACTCAGGAAAAGATTAGAGCAAAACAAAGACAAACAAAAACTATCTCTAGATTACTAACAAATTTAAAGGACTAAAAAAACTTACTACAAATAAGGCAATTGACAAAAACATTTGCTTGCTTCTGTGATGTGCAACATTTTAAAAACTAACAGAAATTCTGACTGAAACATTGTACTATAGTGGTCTAATATCAGGCAAAGCAGCATGAAGATTCTGATAAATAAAAACATATAATGGGCAGCAAGGACACTGTCAAATCTCTAGGAATTTTATACAATTTCTGAAATACTTATGACACCAATATTTTACCTGTACAAATTTAACCTAGAAAAGGTTAAGTATCTCTTCTGATGTGACAAAACTTCCCATGCATCTCATAACATATTAAATAAATCTAATTATTTTTAACACTTCTTGTTTTGCAAAGTGAAAGAAAAAACGATTTGTGATTTTGCAGGGCTCCTCTAGGAAATCTCAAAGACAGTTTTAAGTGCAAATAATATTATTTGAGATTCTATTTTGGGAAGGTAAAATGCCAAAAGTTGTTAAATGGGATTACCAAAGTGACAATAACAAATTTTAAAAATAAATAGGAGGTAACATAATTGAAAATATAAACACTTATTTTTAAAATTGCAAATACTTTGTTCTCTTAAATAATGAAGGACATGATAAAGTCCACATAAAGCACAATAAATTATTTTGATAAGACCCAGAATGCTTGCCTTCCAGGCAGATTACTCAGAAGGTTAAGAAAAACCTACTTCATACTACATTTTGTTTTAATATTTTTATAAACAAACCTATCAAACTTCAGCCATCTTTGACCATGGCAAATGAAATTCCCTTTCTGTAAATAATCTACCATGTTTCATATCCACTCAGGTATTGTTCTATACATTCCTCTTTTCATTCCTGAGTTAACAGTTATTTAACTGAAAAAATTACCCTTTTTTCTGATTTATTGAAGACACATCCTGCATAACTTACATATTAATTTAACATAAGTCTAAGCCCTTAAGTTGCTAAAACCTCTTGGAAACTATCTCTAAGCTGACATACTGTAACCAAAAGAAAACTTGGCTCCTGCCACTTGTAAAGCCAATAAACAAGGAGGAAGTACAGTGGAAGGTAAGTAACCTCATTCCAGAGTTAGCAGTGAGGAAATGGCAAAGGCTACTGTCTTAAAAGAAACCATTTTGTACCTGAGGCTGAAGAAGGGCTCACAAAGGGAACATGGAATGGGAGGCATGCAGGAATGGTACTGGGTTCCTGTCTGTATGTTGCAGTCCCCCCAGAACACAGGCTAATATCATATCAACAATGTCCAGGTTACCTGGAATTTTGCAACTGAGTCTCCATGCTTAGTCTGTCTCAAAATTAGCCCCTGGAATTTCTAAGCAAGAACAAAGTTAAGTGTGTATGGTGTAAACTTAACAAGCATATAGTTAGATAATGTGCGTGATATCAGGGAGTGTATGGTGTGAAAGGGAGGGACATGCAGTTTCAAAGTACACTTCAAGGCTATATTTTAAGACTAAGAAGGAAAAAAGGTTTCTACAGTTTGCTTCAAGGTTATATCTTGAAAGTAGGGTGGAAAGAGAAATAAGATGGAAGAAAACAATTAAATGCATTTTGAAGCTAAACTGCTTGGTTACAATAGTATAATACATACTTACTATTGAAATAAAATGTCAAAATATGTTTACTTTTATTACTTTCTGGAATTTTCAGAATACTCAACTTATATAAGTACTTAATTGTGTCTAAACAAATCATAATAAAACTCTTTGAGGCACTGTATAATTGAATTTGTTAATGCCATCTGAAGGTAGAAAAATACTAAATATGCATATATACGTACACACATAACTTATAGTTTCAATTCTAAAAACTTGTATTTCTGTCTTTATGATGTTTCAGTCATACACACAGAAATACATAATAACTGGTTTATGTAATAAAACTGACTCTTGTCCTTTCACCATCTTTATATTTTTTACCAGAAAAATGTTTTTCGGAAGCATGCGACAAATTGATTTTACCTGGTCTCACCAATTGGCCATGTTGTATAATCTTATGGAATATATTAATTAAATTTCAGTCAAAGGACTGAAGAGAGATCAGCTGGTCTGGGTGTCTCCAAAGCCCACCTAAGTGAGTTAAACATCTAGACTCTTTCCAACTGGCTTTATCAGCCTCTGGTGGTTACTTTTGGGATTATCTAATCCCCCAAGAGACACTCACAGGGGAAGAGAACTTAAACCCAAATGATTATAGGGAATTGAGGAACTAGAGTAGGTAGAGAAAAATCTGGCAAAGGTGGATAGAGTGCTGGAGGAGGTAGAAGTAGGTGCTGAAAAGGTCAGATCAACAGACTCAAAGGGATGCGTGGAAGGTGGCAGATGGAGTAAAGGAGGAAGAAGCAGCTAGAGGGCTCGGCCTGTTAGATGAGCCAGTTCAAGGAGATCCCAAGTTTACCAAAAGGGCTATTTTAGTTCTGATTTGTCTTTTGTAAATAATTCACCATTTCTGAAGACATTTAACTGAATTAGTGCTGTAAAGCAAATATAGTCAGAGCAAAAGCATATTATACCAAAGCATATAGTCAGTGGGAGAAGATGCCTGAAAGAGAATTACTGGAGGGATTAACAGTTAAACCAAAGGGATAGGGAGACTTTAAAGCGGGGGAATAATACCACTTGGTTAATTTCCTCACAGGATCCCAAGGTCCAAGAGCCAAGGGACCCCTCTGAAAATCGTGGGGTCAAAGGAAAGAAGAGATTCCCTCACATGCCCCCAGGTGCTAGGAGCCAGAGAAAATCAGAAGAGGCCTCATATAAGGGGCAAGAAGAATAACCAGTTTGCTTGAAAAAATTGAAATAATTCCTTTGTAACAGACAAGATACCTGTAGCATTGCTTTCAGAGTTGATAGCATTAAAAGATCCTCAAATAGTCTAGCAGGAAAGGAGTTCAAAGGTGTGACAGGGCACTGTCATCAGTATGAAGTGGTGGGGTTCCATGGTGAGCCCCAATCTTAATCTGAGTCCCAGCACCCAAAATTATCAGATAAAAATCAGACTCTAGACCTTAGCGGGGCTTGTTGTGAACATGGAAAAGAGACTCTTGCCACAGAGAAAAAATAAGTTATTGTAAGTAATAGGGAGAATGTTCTGACTGAGAGATCTGCCGGTATTGAAAATGTTAGACAAAAAGGAGCTTTTGTTTTGTAAAGAATAATAATAAGACTAGGAAACCAGACTGGGGAAGTGGTACAAACAAGGGTGGAAAAATTAGATGGGAGGTCAGTGAAGATAATACCCTGAGACAGTCTATTCGGGGAAAGGATATTAAAGATATGTTAAATTCATGAAGAGAATTTAAACCAATGTTTAGTTGATCAGTGGGACCAAACCGTTCAGTTCAATTCTTCACTCATTATTTTAAAAATGAGAATTTGGAGTGTGTGTGTGGTGTGTGTGTGTCTGCCCTTGTCATAGGTAAACAAAGTGGGCATCCATGAGTCTTACCTAAGTAATATGGAAAAGAATGTTTACCATCTGTAAACCTTGATCAAGAACACAAAAAAATGTGGGGGAGTTTTATTAACCTTCGTTGTTTTCTAGGATCACAAGGCTTAGTAAAGCTCAACATTGTCACCCGCAATCCTATCACCACAGATGCTGTTGCTACTGAGCCACCTGCATTGTTTTTCTTTTTTCTGTCAAGCAGTGAACCTTACATGTCTATTAGAACAAGAGAGATAAAATGGGCACTTCAGTTATTAAAGAATGCCCTGGTTTTACCAACAGACAGACACATCTTAAGGAAATTCCTTTCTCTTAAATCTTACTGCATGCAATCCAATTTACTGAGGTTAAATTCAAGAAAAATAATTTCCTCATTAATATGTCCTCTCTTATGCCATACGGATTATTGACTTAACAGACATTTGAAGGAAGGTGGGTGGTATAACTTGGAGATGAAATCAATAGCATGGACACAGACTAGAGAGCATAAACAGATGGTTTGCACATATAAATTTGCTATGGAAGTACCACAGTTCCTGCCAACAAAGTTAGGTCACATTC
Organism: Rhinopithecus bieti; assembly: GCF_001698545.2. Classification (NCBI taxonomy): domain Eukaryota; kingdom Metazoa; phylum Chordata; class Mammalia; order Primates; family Cercopithecidae; genus Rhinopithecus; species Rhinopithecus bieti. The sequence goes on from NW_016808198.1 coordinate 1,862,466, forward strand.
CAGAATATCAGCTAACAATCAAGAGAAAAGGCTAAATATAAGAAGGTAAGACAGAGTCACACCTAATTTTGTTATAAAGCATGGCAGATATAGGATAAATACATTTTAATATAATGAGATGCTAAGTTCATACCATTTGCAAGAAATTCTTAGGCCGTTGGAAGGTGAAGTTAAAGTCCAGATTTTTAAACTGAGAATGAAACCTTACATAAAAATGTAATTTAAGGATATAGGCAAGCATTTCAGTTAAGGTCAAACCTGTACACAAAAAATAGATGGGAGCCAAATAACTGACATAGGGAGTGTGATGGGGGTTGAAGATTTGGAATAGATTGAAACACAGCTACAGAGGGCAAAGAATTATTACGGTCAAGACAATTGTTTGTGTTCTCCTTTTCATTGTTAATAACGATTTTACTACTCTCTAGATAGAGCAAGGGTTTTTAGTGAATCTTAATTACAGAGAAGTCAGAACAGTCTGGGGGGATGTTGGGAGATGTCAAACTTGCCTTACTGCAAATTATTTAAATCTTTGCTTTTTAATCTTTCAGACATTTAATCTTATGTTTTCAAGTAAAAGAAAGTTGCATGATGATTTATCATACAATATCAAGAATTATTTTTCAGTGTAATAAGTGTTAACCAAAAGGATTTTGGTTTGATTTGTTTGCCTCTTCTTAATAAGAAGTGTATGACTCCATTTTTTCCAGGAGAAAAAGGTCTGTCTGAACAATATGAAAATTCCACTCTCCATAGTAATGCTGTAAAGTTTAAAATGTAAAGACAATCCATGGTTACCTTTCTAAATATGCCATATCTTATTGGTCTCTTTTTCTCTCTCTCTAATCCCAGCAATAAAATCTACAAGGTAAATTTAATATATATTTAGCAAGCATCTATACCTGTCATGCATTGTTAAGCACAGTTAAATAAAGATAACATGTAAGAAAAAGGACATGATCTTGCACTCTATCATGTAGCATTGTGTTCTTTCTACTTGACTTACTCAAAGTATATACCTTCTTCACAGCTAAAAAATGTCCATCTATCAGAAAACCATTTTTTATTTGTATTATGGCAAAGTATTTGTATTTAAAAATAATGCTACTGACCAGACTTGTAATGTTTTGAAAAAAAAAAAAAAAAAAAGTAACAATATATTACTTTTAAAAGGGGAAGTGATGGCCAGAAAAAGTTAGGAAGAGAGCAGCAAAAGCCTAATGCATCCTCATCTATTCTGTGCCTGAGGAAAAACAAGTTCAGATTCCCATTTCCACATTTTCTGGCAGTTGAAATAAGTAGGCATGGCACTGCTTGTCTACCACCTGCTGGAGAACAGGAGGAATCAAAGGGAGGGGCTGGCTTATAGGATTCCAAAGCACACCCAGGAGACTATGGAATTACTGTTGTCATATGCAGCAGGCACTACTCTGTTGGAGACTTGGGGCCTTAAGTAGAAGGTTATTTAAATCCCAAAGCATAAACAAAACTGTTAGAAATGGAAAATAAGCCCAATAAGCCGAAAGGCTGAGTTAACCTGCCTAGTGGAGTGCGGAACGTGGCCACTTTTGGCAGAAGCAGTGAGGTCTGGGCTTTATGTCAATGTGATAAATTTACTTCCCTTTTAATATCTCTATAAAAACCTTCCCCCAGATAAATTGCAAATCAATTGACCAAGGTAATTTACTTATTCTCAGCCGGATGTTTGTGTCAGGTAATTTTGCTTCCAGAAAAGGACACAGCCTGCCTGTGGTTTCCTAACCATTTGGCAGGCAGGAGAAAAACATCAGGTCAGTGGCCAACAATGCAGTTGCAACAGTAAATGTGGGGCAGAACTTTAGAGGAGGCAGGAAAAAGGATGAGGAGCTTTACCCTCCCTGTGGGGAAAAAAAACGTTGCTGGATTGGCAGAACTTTCTCTGAGGATTAATAGAATTTTCTCCAGTGACAAGCAGGTCACAATAATTATTCCCACCTCTTTGTAGCTTTTCAATTGCCATTACCCTCCTGTGACAGCTTATGGAGAATAGTTGGTGTAAAAATTAAGGACATTGATTATTATAATTAGATAAATATAGGGATAAAAATTTTATTCCATTAAGGGTTTTGGCAAAGTGACCTGAACTAAGCCACAAAGAGAATCAGCCCACAACGCCATGTTATACAAATGTCTGAATTTGCATTCAGAAAGATGGAACATAGTCATCTTGGTCAAATCAGAATTCTCCAGAGGAAAAGTAAGAACCAGTGCCTGTGAAAGTAAGTACAGCAAGAGGTGATGATAATTTCAAATGGCAAGCAAAGGGATCTGAAACTTTGTATTCTTAATTTCCATCTTCTTAAGTCTGATATCATTTTCATCATAAAAGACAATTTAGTTAGAAGGCAGGGACTTGGATCATTATGTTCACTGACATATCCCTAGAATTTGGCATTTTCCTGGATTCAAAAGGCTCATAAAACATTTTTTAATGAATGGATGAATTATGTAACAGGTGAATAAATGAATGTATAAGTGAATATAAGCAATAAATAATTGAAGTCTTAAGGGTTCTCTTGAAAATCTTGTAGTATCAGTAAGGGATCCAATCAAATTAAGCCTAGAAATCACATTACTAGGTGTTATGTTTCTAATGATTTACTTTTAGTGAAAAAAGGAAACATTAACACATAGTCACTAGAAGAAACATATGACTATATTGCCCTTTTATCTAAATTGAAGAGAATGCCCTAAAGAAGAGAAAAACAAATTTTTTCAATTCTGCACATCTATGCAAGCCTTCTCCCTATTCTTAGTTCTCTTCATTCCCACTTGCTCACTTTCTAACTTACTCTACTTACTTTTCCTCTTCTGTCATTTCTCTCCTCTCCCTCTTCACATTCCATCTCTCTCCATTTCATTCATAACTTTATAAAAAGATCTCCGTAGACAAGAAGACATACTATTTTACTCACTTTCCCTTCAAATAACCATGACATCTAAACTACTTGTTATGCTGTCTGTTTGACCTGACATCTCTACCTGCTATGCTTATTTTTTTTCTCCTTTGTCATGCCTTCTCAAGCTACAGAGCATGGCAAAATTATTTTCTCTACCTAGTGTTCCCCAGTACCAGAAGAGTGAATTGATCATTCCCTTCATTTAAACTTTTGCCATATAACGAACATCTCTATTCTACCACATATCACCTATCACTGATATTTCTTTTGGTGCTCCTTTAAGATTGTAACTTCAGGAGATTAATGATCATAGCATATCACTATTAGTATCCATAGTTCCTGGCACATTGTAGGTGCTCCATATTTGAAAACATGAATGAAAACATTAGAGAATGGAGAGAGTACAGAGTTGGTGGACATACATATTTTACAGTCATATTTACTTTCTCAAAAATATAAAGGCATCACGCGGTTTTTATAACATTAACTTAATTAAAATTAGAAGTTGAATGTATTTTTAAACCCCAATTAAATATCAGAGTAATTTTCTAAAATTCAAGTGAGACTAAAATACAAACATGGCATCTTTTCATGTCATACTTTAACTTGCTCAACTTATTATAAATAAATAAATGAACACACACACACACACATATATACACATATCTATGGCATTGAAATCTACATGTGAAAAGCTACATAGAAACTGAAATAACACTTTCATTCTATTAAGTAAATATGTGTCTGCGATGTGATTGGTTAAGTCGAATGCTGAATGGAATTTATATCAGTGCTTAGCATTATGCTTTTTCTCCTATTCATTTCATCCTTTCTTATATTTTCTGGACCCATTTTATTCACTGCCAGTGCATGTGATTGGACTGCAAAACATGAAATGTGTGGTTTCAAAACACAGCTGGAGCCAATGTCATTCTTTAGCCAGCTGGCATGAGCCATCATTGTAGAGAGCAGCTGACTTCTGTTTTGATAGAGTAAGCATTCCAATGTGTGCTGCTTGTAATTCACTCACCATCCAACAAACAAATTAGTTTAGAAAAGAAATATATCAGCCATTGAGAGGAATGAGATTGATTGATAAAAGGGTCTATCACTCCCTCCTACTTATAGTACAGAGTGTACTTCTGAGGCTTCTAGAAAAGTAGTTTGTACCAATTGCAGTGTTTGCATCCCCACAGCAAGAACCAGTATGAAAAAATACTTGAAATTTTTCAGGGCTCAAGGACAGAAAGAGCAGAAAATCTACTTCATCTATATATCTATGCAGATCTATTTGTGTATCTATCACCTATTTATCTATTGTTTCCATCTATCCACAACTCCACCTGCCAATTTACCCAACTGTCATTCACCTCTCCAACTACAGGACTATCTGTTATACTTCCCTCTATCTAATTATCCCCTGTTTACCTATCTATCTATCCATTCATTCATTCACCCATTATCTATCTATCTATCTATCTATCTATCTAATCTATCTATCTATAATCTTTTTCTCTCTCTTTCTCCCTCTATTATATACCCTTTTGATATCAAGGATAGGTGTTCATTCAGTTATTGCTTAAATTTCTCCAGGAACAAAAGACTTACCATTTGACCTTATAGACAATTCTCTAATTGTTCAGATCTAGTACTTAGAAAGTTAACTGTATTTCTATGATTTTTATTCATTAGTTACAGCTTTGCTATCAAGAACAGTACAAAATAAGATTATACACCTTCCACTAAAATATCTCCAGATTTTGAAGAGAGCTAATTATTTTTTCTCCAAGCCTTTTATTAGCTAGCCTAAATAAACCTGCTTTTTATCAAGATATATTTTTCTAATGATGAACTGCAATGATCCTCTCTTGCACACCTGCCAGGTGTATCATTGCTTTTTTAACTTAAATTACTATGCCAGATTTAGAAAAGAAGAGGTCTTAAATCTATTACTTATGCTGTACTCATTTTCTACATATTAACACTAATATCGTATGATTTAAAAATTTGAAAATAGCCCTTTCCATGTCATATCATTTTTTTATTACTCCTTAGTAAATAGCTACAAACTTAGCAGCTTAAAAAAGAACACATTCCTTGTAGATTCTGCATATTAGCTCTTCATTCGATGGAGAGATTGCAAAATTTTTTTCCCATTCTGTAGGTTGCCTGTTCACTCTGATGATAGTTTCTTTTGCTGTGCAGAAGCTCTTTAGTTTAATTAGATCTCATTTGTCAATTTTGGCTTCTGTTGCCATTGCTTTTGGTGTTTTCATCATGGAACTGAAACAAATTTACAAGAAAAAAACAAACAACCCCATCAAAAAGTGGGCGAAGGATATGAACAGACACTTCTCAAAAGAAGACATTTATGCGGCCAAAAAACATATGAAAAAAGTTCATCATCACTGGTCATTAGATGCAAATCAAAATCATAATGAAGATACCATCTTACACCAGTTAGAATGGTGATCATTAAAAAATCATGAAACAACACATGCTGGAGAGGATCTGGAGAAATAGGAATGCTTTTACATTGTTGGTGGGAGTATAAATTAGTTCAATCATTAGGGAAGACAGTGTGGTGATTCATCAAGGATCTAGAACCAGAAATACCATTTGGCCCAGAAATCCCTTTTCTGGGTATATATTCAAAGGATTGTAAATTATTCTACTATAAAGACACATGCACACGTACATTTATGGCAGCACTATTCACAATAGCAAAGACTTGGAACCAACCCAAATGCCCATCAATGATAGACTGGATAAAGAAAATGTGGCATATATATACCATCTAATACTAAGTAGCCATAAAAAAGGATGAGTTCATGTCCTTTGAAGATACATGGGTGAACCCGCAAATCATCATCCTCAGCAAACTAACACAAGAACAGAAAACCAAACACTGCATGTTCTTACTCACAAGTGGGACTTGAACATTGAGAACACATGGACACAGGGAGGGTAACATCACACACCAGAACCTGTTGCGGGGTGGGGGGCTAGGGGAGGGATAGCATTAGGAGAAATACCTAATGTAGATGATGGGTTGATGGGCACAGCAAACCACCATGGCATGTGTATGCCTATGTAACAAAACTGCACGTTCTGAGCATATATCCAAGAACTTATAGTTAAAAACAGAAATAAAAACAAAAAAAAATCTAATTATAAAAAACAAACAAACAAAAAACCAGAACACTTTGTCTCACAGTTTCTGAGTCAGAAACCCAGGGATCAGCTAAGCTGAGTCCTCAGCTTGGGCTGCCATGAAGGTGTCACCTGAACTGTGTCCTCATCTGGAGGCTTGGAAGAACCACTTTCAGAGTCACTCAGGTTATTGGCAGAGTTCATCTCCATGTGGTTATGGAACTGTCCTGACTTCTTTCTGGCTGATGGCTAGAGGCTTCCCCAGGGTCTTAGATGCTGGACTCAGCATATACCATGTAAGTTTCCTAACAAGAATGCTTACTTCTTCAAAGCCAACAAGGGAGAAATATCTAGATGAAATCTGCTAGCAAGATGGACACTTATATAAGGTAACATAATCATGGAAGTACAACCTGTCATATTTGCCATCTTTTATTGCTTAGAAACAAGTCACAGATTCCACCTAAATTCAAAGGAAGAAGATGAAAAGAAATAGAATTCCCAAGAGGCAGGTGTCATAGGGGACCCCTTTGAGTCTTTCTACCAAATATATAATGAATCAAAAGAGCATCAAGTGATATTGCATTGTAGTATATGATAGAAGTTCATTTATTTATTTATTTATTTATTTTGAGACAGAGTCTCACTCTGTCACCCAGGCTGGAGTGCAGTGGCTGGATCTCAGCTCACTGCAAGCTCCGCCTCCCGGGTTCACGCCATTCTCCTGCCTCAGCCTCCTGAGTAGCTGGGACTACAGGTGCCCGCCACCTCGCCCGGCTAGTTTTTTGTATTTTTTTAGTAGAGACGGGGTTTCACCGTGTTAGCCAGGATGGTCTCGATCTCCTGACCTCGTGATCCGCCCGTCTCGGCCTCCCAAAGTGCTGGGATTGCAGGCTTGAGCCACAGCGCCCGGCCTAGAAGTTTATTTTTAATGCTCCATAGAACTTCGTAAACACCTGTAAGTGCTATGAGGTTTTTCCATTTCCTTGGGAGTGGCGTCTGAGTGTTGGTAGACATAGTGGATTGAGTCAATTACCTCAATTCTACAAGCCTCCCTTTGCCATGCAACTTTGCTGACTATCCCTTTGCTGTGCAACTTTGCAGTGCTCTTTCCCTGTAAACAGAGCCTACTACCCTAACTACTTGAAACTAAGTTCAAAATGTTACTTACTATATTTGTTTCCTAGGGCTGCCATAACAAATGACCACATATTCAGGGACTGAAAATATCAAAAAGTTATTCTCTCAAGTTCTGGATGGTATAAATCCAAAATCAAGGTGTTGGCAGTGTTGCATACCTGCAGAGGCTCTAGAAGAGGATTTTCTCATTTCTCTGCCTTTCTCGTGGCTGCAGGCATTCATTGATTTGTTGGTGCGTCACTCCGATCTCTGTATCTGTCTTCACCTGCTCTTCCCCTCTATGTCTGTGTCTCCTCTCTGTTTCAGGGCACTTGTTACTGGATTTAAGGCCCAGTCAGATCTAACCTAGAGTTCCTTAACTGAATCACATATGTAATACTCTTTTCTCTAAATAAGCTCAAACTCACAGGTTCTTGGTGATGGACATATGTTTTTTGTAGGCCAATATTCAAACCATTACATCTGCTTTGACCAATTAGAGGTTTTCAGATGTAGTGTGACATAGAACTTGTGAGACTAGACTTTTTTTTCTCACAACTGTGCCATGTCTATGAAAAGTACATATTTTTATGATCCCTCCCTAGTGATAGTAAGAGGGAAGCATGCTGATGCTTCAGAAATGATGCCTCAGCCAAGCTTAGACTACAGCTGAAATCCCAGCTTACTTGAGATTCAAGATAGAGCCTAACTAAGCTCTTAGAACAACCTAACCAGATTCAGTCAAGATCAACTAAACTTCACAAATATGTGAGAAATAAGTCAATATTTACTATAGTATGATATTACAGTTCTGTGGTTTGCACTTAGGCAACACCTAACTATGTAATATAAGCATGTGTGAATACATGTATTTTAATCTCTTTTAGCATCTTCAAAATTCATTGTGTGTTATCTGTTCCTCTAATCTCTCCTAATTTCAGGAAAAAAAAAGTTTTTACTTCTGATTTGCATTTTCAGAGTCAAACTTGCTCCCATAAAAGTATTTGTTGCAATTTATTCTTATTAAAATGAAAATTTAAGTTACATAAACTTGCATCAGGGTTATTTAATTTAATACAAATAAAATATTAGCTATGAGACAGATACTATCACCATGACAGTTTTAACCCATCACAAAACTTAGGCACAGATAATTCAAGGAAGTTACACAGAGTCACACAGTTACTAAGAATTGCAATGTGATTTCATCCAGGAAAACTAAAATTCAAAGACTCTGTTCTTATCCAATAATTTATCAGACCCATGATGATAAAATAAAATGCTGCTCTCTTACTCAAAGAATGCCAAGCATAATGACAGAGGGTAAACAAGAAAATTATTTTGGGAAGGGGTTCCTAAAATATTGATTTTGTAAATACTTTTATAAGATATCTGGGAAAGCCATGGGCCTGTATTTCTTACTCTGGTTCTTATCTCTAACTTGTCCAACACTGTAAATACAAGTGTAAGAATTTACCTTTTCTTGTTAGTCACATACCTCATGATTTCCCACTGAATACTCTTAGAATTCAAAATTCATTAAAAAAAAATTATAACTATTTTATGTTTTCTAGGCATTAAGTCATATGTTAGTTTAGGTTCCCCCCATCAATGGAAGTGTTGGGATGGTTTGAATATGACAGTCTCCCCTTATCTGAGAAAAATAGGTTCCAAGACCCCAGCAGATGCTAGCAAATGCAGATAGTAATGAACTTGATTGGTGTCAATGAGAACATATTTCTCTTCATGCCTTTCACCCACAAATTTAATGTTTGTTTCATTCCAACTAAGCATTTACCACGGACTTTACCTATAATTTTTGTAGCTTGAGGTACAATAGCAAAACCAACACAATTTTTTTTCTCTTCTCCATAATTTCACGACTGGAAGAGTTATTCTTACCATAGATTTTAACAATTTGAAATTTATGAATTGTTTATTTCTTAGGTTTTTCATATTTTCATATTTTCAGACATGGGTGACAATGGATAACTGAAACCATAGAAAGCAGAACTGCAGACACAAAGAAACTATTCAACTGCCTAATCTTGCTGATACGATTTGGTTCTGTGTCCCCACCCAAATCTCATCTGGAATTGTAAACCCCACTTGTCTAGGGAGGGGCCTGGTGGGAGGCTCCATGGGGGCAGTTTCCTCCATGCTGTTCTTATGATAATGAGGGAGTTCTCACAAGATCTGATGATTTTAAAAGTGGCAGTTTCCCCCGCCCTCTCTCTCTCCTACTGCTTTTTGAAGAAGGTGCTTGCTTTTCTTCTACTTATGCCTTGATGGTACATTTCTCTGTTAGGCGGGAATCTAGACCCAACATGGCGGTATCACCCTGCATGGCAAGCCCTTTGTTAGGACTTCCCACAGGCCCTTTGTTAGGACTTTCTGCCCTTCACTTCCTGCTAAGACTCTCAGCCGGAGAAAAAAGCCTTCGCCCACCAAAAAACCCCCGCTCTGCGCAAGCTCCTGGACACGTCATTCCTCAGAAATCCAAACCTAAACTCAGGAAAACCGAAACCTACAAACCCCGCCTACCTCGCCCTATAAAAGGCCCCCC
>NW_016808198.1:1872467-1899178 GCF_001698545.2 Rhinopithecus bieti
AAAACCCCCCCCCCCCCCCCATACCCACCCCGAGCGCGGCTTCCTTGGCCCTCCTCCTAGGGTACCAGTGAACCTCGCCCGCTAGCACAGTAAAAGCTACCTCTGTTCTCATCTGCCTCGTGTCTTCTTGCTCGGCTCCCCACTACATTACAGCCTCCACAGCCATGCAGAACTGTAAGTTGATTAAACCTTTTTTTATTTATAAATAACCCAGTCTCAGGTAGTATCTTTATAGCAGTGTAAAACTGACTAAATCAGAGAATTGGTACCCACAGAGTGGAGTGCTGCTATAAAGATACTATAAACTAAAAATGTGTAAGTGACTTTGGAAATGGGTAACAGGCAGAGTTTGGAAGAGTTTAGAGGCCTCAGAAGAAGACAGGAGGATGTGGGAAAGTTTGGAATTTCCTAGAGACTCATTGAGTGGTTTTAACCAAAACGTTGATAGTGATACGAACAATGAAGTACAGACTGAGGTGATCTCAGGTGGAGATGATAAACTTAGTAGAAACTGGAGTAAATATCACACTTGCTTTGCTTTAGCAAAAAGACTGATGGCGTTTTGACCCTGCATTAGAGATCTGTGGAACTGTGAACTTGAGAGAGATAATTTAGGGTATCTGGTGGAAGAAATTCCTAAGCAGCAAAACATTTAAGAGGCGACCTGGCTTATTCTGAAAATGTTCAGCTATGTATATTCACAAAGAGTTGGAATGAAATCAAAACTTATGTTTAAAAGGGTAGGAGAGCATAAGAGCTCAGAAAATTTGCAGCCTGATCATGTAGTATGAAAGAAAAACTCATTTTCTGGGGAGGAAGTCAAGCCAGCTGCACAAATTTGCATAAGTAACAGGAGGCAAATGTTAATAGCCAAAACAATGTGGACAATATCTCCAGGGCATCTCAGGGATCTTCACAGCAGCACCTCCCATAACAAGCCTTGAGGCCTAGGAGAAAAAAAAAAAAATGGTTTTGTGGGCCAGGCTCATGTCCCCCTCCCCCCGTGCAGACCCGGAACATGATGCCTGCATCCCAGTCACTCCAGCTCCAGCCATGGCTAAAAGGGGCCAAAGTATAGCTCAAGCTATTACTTCAGAGGGTGTTAACCCCAAGCCTTGGTAACTTCCACATGATGTTGGGCCTGTGGGTGAGCAGAAGACAATAGTTGAGTTTTCGGAACCTCCACTTAGATTTCAAAGGATGCACTTAACATCAGCTCCAGAGTGCAGCCATGGGGGCTGTACCCTGCAAAGTCACAGAGTCAGAGCTTCCAAGGCCTTAGAAACCCACCCTTCGCATCAGTGTGCCCTGGGTGTGAGACATGAAGTCAAAGGAGATTATTTTGAAGCTTTAAGATTTAATGAGTGTGCTGCCAGGTTTTGGACTTGCATAAGGATTTGTGGCCACTTTTTTGGCCAATTTCTCCCATTTGGAATGGGAGCATTTACCCAATGCTTGTACCCTCATTGCATCTTTGAAGTAACTAACTTGTTTTTGACTTTAAAATCTCATAGGCAGAAGGGACTTGCCTTGTCTCAGATGAGACTTTGGACTGTGGACTTTTGAATTAGTGCTGGAGTGAGTTAAGATTTTGGAGGATTGTTAGGAAGGCCTGATTGGTTTCAAAATGTAAAAAATAACATCAGATTCGTGAGGCGCAAGACACAGAATAACGCGGTTTGGCTCTATGTCTCCACCCAAATCTCATCTGGAATTTTAATCCTCGCATATCAAGGGAAGGATCTGGTGGGAGGTGGTGATTGAATCATGGGGTGGTTTCCCCCATGCTGTTCTTGTGACATGGAAGGAGTTACCTTGAGATCTGAAGTTTTAGAAGTGACAGTTTCCCCTGCGCTCCCACTCCTGCCAGACGTCCCTTTCGCCTTTTGCCATGATTGTATGTTTCCTGAGGCTTCCCCAGCCATGCGGTACTGTGAATAAATTAAACTTCATTTATTTTTTTTGTGGATGGAGTTTCACTCTTGTCGCCCAGGCTGGAGTGCAGTGGTGTGAGGTCAGCTTACTGCAACTTCTACCTCCCAGGTTTAAGCAATTGCCCTGCCTCACCCTCCTAAGTAGCTGGGATTACAGGTGCCACCACCACGCTTGGTTGATTTTTGTATTTTTAGTAGAGACAGGTTTCGCCATGTTGGCCAGGCTGATCTCAAATTCCTGACCTCAGGCGATCCACCCGCCTCGGCCTCCCAAAGTGCTGGGATTACAGGTGTGAGCCACCATGCTGGGCCAAACCTCTTTTCTTTATAAATTACCCAGTCTCAGTTAATATCATTATAACAGTGTGAGAATGGATTAATACACTTGCCTTACAGAGGACATAGTATGTCATTGGCACCTATTGGTTTTTCCATTTGCTTAGCTCTATAATACATATTAATACAAATTTAACAGTAATGTACAATCCATGTTTTTATGCAATATATAGTATAGAATTTTAATAAATAGATGAAAATTTTAATATTCAAAGCATGCATTATATTTAGCAGGGATGTACCAAGCAATTCTAATACATTATAAAAAATGTTAAGAATGCAAGCATAAAAGGGCAGACAGAGACTTTAGACATATATCCAACCTTCATACAGCATTGACCTTACTATTTGTGGATGTTTAGTCTTCTTTCTTCTTTTATTTGCAGTTGTCTTTTTGTTATAATTATTTTAATCATCTGAAAGAATCTTTACTATTATAACATAATTCCTTTCATATATCTTGCCTCTTTCTCCTATGAAACAAACTCTGCTATATTTATCATTGATCTCTTGGTTACCATGATGTAATGCCTAGTCTGCCTTCTTTGTCTTCAAATGAACATAAAGTTAACAGCTAATACCTAGCCCATCAAGAGGAAGACTCTAACTGTCATATACATTCCAAACTGATTCTCAGCACCTATCTTTCCAAGACTTTTCCTAGACTGTATTACGTTTCAATAGGACATCTGTTGTGACACTTTTTGAATAACTATTTTTGTATATGCCATTCCCCTATAAAATTTAATTTTTTTAATTTAAGAAAACTATATTTTATATATTTTATAGTAAATTAAAATTTCTCCTGGTTAAGAATCACTTATATCAATAAGGATTCTATCAGGAAATAAACTTCTATTCAAATATTTAATGCAGATTTTAACTCAATTTTCAAAGTATTTTCTCTAAGAACTCCCTTCACCTACTTAAAAAATGCACAGTTCACATATTTTTAAAAGCTGAGGATCACAAATGCTTTTGTTTATATGGGATAAGTATATCAATATTTACTGTATTAATGCTATAATTGATTAATTGTTAAAATATTTATATCTTAATTTGAAATGAATAAGCCTATTATGTTACATATTTTAATGAAAATAATTATATTCTCAGAAATATATCAATTGAAATAATTATATCATATTGCACTTTTACAAATTGCTTTAATGTTTCGCTTAATTGAAGACAAGCAGATATTCATATATACTTTCACATTCAATCTATTGCAATATTTGGTTTTAGTTTAAATATATGGAATAAATCTAACTCCATGAAAAAATAAAAGTTGTTTCCATCATTCTGTATCTTCCATATCCTCCTTATTCTCTATCAGCATTTTGACTTGATTAGGTTCTTTACACTGAGTAACCCAAATCTTTCAGTTTCACAAGGTCTACTTTGTACTGGTTCTGTCTTTATTGAACTACTTCTCCTCATGCTCACTGTTTAGCAACAGTCTAATTTCCACTTGGTCTTCAAGATCAGTCATAACTGCCTGAAGAGTAACTGCCTTATTTTCATTTTTGATAAATGAGAAGTCCAAAGTACCCATGGGGCAGTTCCTAGAATGAGTTTAATAAAATTAGGACTGTATTTCCTAGTGGAAACTTTTCTAGCTTTGTAAATCAGATCTCCAAGTTATGGGAAAGGAAGGAAAGAACAAGAATAATACCAAGTAGCTTAGTAAGCATCATCAGGCCGCTCTTACCTTCACTTTTTATTGCCCATTCAGCTCAGTTCTGCCAAAGGAAAAAGTACCATATGTTGGTTGCTGTCTTCATACCTATACCATACTCTGTAGAATAGCACTCCAGCTACTCAAAATATTTTTCCCAGCTAGTGTCAGAAGTGAGCTTTCAGTAGGCCATTCCACTCTCCTATCAAATTGACTGCTTCTGGGTGTGAGGTACATGATGAGGCTAATTGCACAGGGATGGACCAATTTCCTCAATCATATAATAATAAAAAGCGTTTATTTGTCACAGGCAATGGTGTACAGGGTAACATAATAATGAATGAAGCAATCTGTAAGTTCCTTAATAGTAATACACACCGAATTGTTTAAGACATGGAGAGAAAAACATATTTAGATTAGTTATGTATTACCAAAAGAATAAATGACTGCCTCTTTAAGAAACAAAGTGGCCCAATGCAATAATCCTTTGTTAGGTGGTTAATAGGCGCACCTGCAAGGTGGTATTGATGTGGTTCGGCTTCGTATCCCAATCTCATCTCGAATAATAATTCCCATGTGTTGAGGGAGGGGCTTGGTGGGAAGTGACTGGATCACAGGAGAAGTTTCCTCCATGCTGTTCTCATGATTGTAAGGGAGCTCTCATGAGAGCTGATGGTTTTATAAATGGCAGTTTGCCCTGGGCTGTCTCTCTCCTGCTACTGTGTAATATGTGCTTGCTTCCCCTTCACCTTCCCTCATGATTGTAAGTGTCCTGAGGCCTCTCCAGCCATGTGAAACAGTGAGTCATTTAAACTCTTTCCATCTTAATTTTTTACGCAGCCTCAAGTAGTATCTTTGAAATGGATATTTCATTTTCATTAATGAAAATAATCCACTTCGTTTTGAAATGGATATACATTTTCAAATGAAAATGGACCGATAGAGCATCAAATTGGAAACTCACTTTCTCTCTGCTATTTGCAAGTTGGGCACTCAAAATGTGTGGTAGTCAAATCAGTCTTGGTTGGATGAAACACAGTTTGTTGAAATAATGCTTATAAAATGTTGCCTTTATCCTTTGCTATAACCACTTTATACATGTGTTCATTGAACAAGCGGAAAAGTAGATGGAGCAAAAAGATTGGCATTCTAAGGAGTGTTCATTTTATCTCACTGATTATTAAGAGTGGAAGACATCAGCAGCCATTTCAAGAAGTTTATCTACATACATTTTTTCCAGATCTTATTGTCAACAATCTTTTCAATGCACTCTAAATATGTCACTGAGAGGCTAGGCAATCAATTAATCATTATGTTGAAGGTAATTATTAATAGATCCATTCCTCAGGCCATCTTTTCTTCGAATCAAAGTGGAAAACAAAGTATCTTGTGTTTAGTTTTTTTCCCTCTGGGAACACTTCTCATTACAACTTCTATTCAGTATATTGTGCAGAAGCCTCTTTAATGCCATGCTTTTTATTTTCCTTTTCTATTAGAAAAGAAGCTATAAGTGTTATTTTAGAAGGAAATGGCAAAACATCAAAACTAATTACCATAGGAATTGAAGATGCCTACTTATGAATCTTCATTGTGCCTTTGTGATCTGCTTGAGCATGGTGTCATGTAAATGGTTTCTTTTGATGCTATAGCATGAGTTCTACTTAATGGTCTGATGTCTCATATGCCATTTAGTTTGTGATAGGCAGTGTACCAATGTACTTAGTGTGCTAGATTAAACATTAATTTCTCTACTGAAACACAGGTATAACTCCTGAGCTACTTCTAGAGAAAGACAGTTTTTAGAAAAAAAAAAAAAAAGAGCATAGCTTTGCTCCCACACTGTAAGAATCTGGACTATGATTTTCCCAGTGGATTTTTTGAGAGACTCCATACAGCCTTCTTATCTGCCATAGATTCATCATCAAATACCATTTTGTCCACTCATTGTAAGGACAGAACATCTGGACCTGCTTGAGACATTCCTTCCTCATCCTTATTTAATATTGGAGTCTACATCGATTAATAGGTAGCTGATGAGAATCCCATCCATATGCCACATTTGTTACATCCAAAATTCAAAGATTCCTCTCAATTCTCTTTATGTGCAGTAGATGGAACAAAAGAGAGCAATTTGTCTTTTACTTTAGAAGAGAGACTCTGAGAGACTACTGGACTCCTAGAAAATTTGACAATAATGTTTTCACCTAAAATTTTATGGAGTTCATTTCTCATTCTCAAGTATTAACATGTCTTGTTTAAGTTACCTAAGCTACTCGCTTCTCCTACCTATAGGGGCATCGAGGTAACTGAGGTTTCTTTAGATTACATTATGACAAAGAGGAGGACTCTTAACATAGATTTGAATGAAGGTTTAAAAAAAAAAAAAAAAAACAAGAAAAAAGAGTTACCAATGTTTCTTATTAAATTGACAGAAAATAACATTTTATTTTCCAGATAAGTAGTTTTATGTCAGCTATTTATGACATGTATGCTAATTATTTTCCAGTAATGGTATAGCAACTGGACCATCCATAAAGGGTAGTATTCTTTTCAAGTTTATGATAATATACAGTTACTTTTCAAGATCAAACTTTTTTGTTTTTAACCAGCCAAAGAGATAAGATAACCAATCATCCTTGATCCTTCCACACGTTTGGAAATAGCAATAGGGTCTATATTTTCCTTTTGAATATGTATAGTTTTCTTCTGACTGTATTTTCCTATTAAATATGGTATTGTTTTCTTTTGACTGTATTTCCTATTAAATATAGTATTATTTTATTTTGATTGTATTTTCTTATTAAATACAGTATTGTTTAATTTTGACAAATAATATTCTAATGGCTTTTATTTGGTCTCTGATACCTTAGGAAGAGTCAGGGAACAATTGCAGGAATCGTGCCACTTGTTCAGTGTCCCACTTTTAACTACATATTCAGGAACCAAAGCTCTAACCATGGGATGGGGCACTGGACCATCTATTATATGTCCTCTGTCAGATTCACTGTAATGGGTCACAGCATTTACTCAGATCCACTATCTACTAATCTTAGGAGATATTTTCCCTTCCAGTTTCTCAGTGTCTAGTTACTCTGCAAATGGCCACAAGATTTTGTTTCAGAATCTTACTTTCACAGGCTGTAGGTAATTGTTTATTTCAAGCTATAATATGCTAAAAAATCAACTTCTTAAACCCACTCTCCAGTGCACAGGTCAACATATTAAATGCCAAATTCTGAATTAGACCTACTGCTTTGATAAATTTGGCCCAGTTCAACTTAATATACTGTGTTATTTGATTTGACATCCTTAAGGGTGACAAGATCTTGTAATTTTCTTTGATGCACAGGCTATCTTCTGTAGAAACCTTGCATTTCTCAATCTGGAGTCTAAGACCAGAGGCAGTGAATGATAATGGGAAAGTATCTTTATGAAAGTAAACACCTGCTGAAAGTAAAGTTTAAGAATATTTAGAGAACAGATTCACAATTTTGGCTCTGGCTACAAAAATGCCCCTAAATCAACTCTCCAAATCCGATTTGCTTTTAAACAGTGACCTATTCTAGGCATAAGTGACTTGAAAGTTGCATATTTACTGGTGTAACAATCTTCAACCTGCAGTTTGATTTGGATTCTGGTCTTTGTCATGCCTTTCTTATAGTTATGAGACAAGATTGTTTTAAGACTGTCATGAAAGCCTTCTGCTCTTCCACATATGTCTATAATTGGAAATTAAGGTCCCCATAGATTATCACTTGTTTTTTCTTTTTTTAAGTTCTCAAGAATAGTTAAAGACAGACTTTCCACTCCACAGTCTGCAATCTGTATGATTGTACATATTGATCAAATGCTATCAACTGTGGATTACATAAACCTTTGCTCTCCATTGGTACTTCAACCCAAGCCACTACCTGGTATCAACCTCAAAGGTATGCAGTCTATAACAGTCCCACAGGGTTCTGTACTTCCTTTAATGCTTTGTTGTTGTTACTGGCTTAAAATTCTTAATAATTTTTAAACACAGGGCTCAGCATCTTATTTTGCACTGAGTCCCACAAATTGTATAGCCAGTTGGCCATGCCAGCAACAAAACTAATTTGACTAAGTCTGGTGCCAATGAATGACAAATTAAGGCTGTTCTGCATTTCCCAGCAAAGGATGTCACCCATATGCTTAACTAATATGCGACCAGTCTAGTTTCAGAATCCCATCTCAGCTTCTGCTTCCTGGTGGAACACTGGCAACCAACTACTCTCTCAAGTTTTTGTTCTCTCAGATGGCCCAACTGACAGGATTTCAATGAGAGCTTATTTATAGATATGTGAGAGGTTTTAGCAAAAGAATAAGGGAAATTGAGTTTTCTAGAGGGTAGTAATAGTGAGAAGAATCTTTCATCAATGAATTATAGTTGTGGGAAAACACAGTCACTACCAGAACCAAATTCGAGCCAAGCCTGAATTGGAGAAGATAACCTAACCTCTTTCTCATTAGTGAAACCCAGCTGGAAGCTGGTCTGCAAAGGCATCCTAGTAATACTATTCATAACAGTCAGACAATCGGGCAGAGAAGATTGAGAATGGATCTGTTGAAAAAGGGTAACAGAAAAGCCAAGTAAAATAAAATTTGAAATTAATCTTCTCTTATTTTTTCTACTCTAAAAGTTGGAATCCTTATAACATGGAAGGACTACTTAGCATGGAAAATCTACAAGGAAAGTATAGTGAAGACAAATATTTTATTTCCCACCCATTCTTGAGTTACAATAAATACCTACTCCTCCTTATTTTTAGCTTACTTAGAATAAGATTAGAGCTGTGAATCTATCTGATTTTGTCCCCTAAGTCCTCTATTTTAGCATGCATAATTGAAAATCAGTTGGGAGTAAAAGGTGTAGTTCCACAGAATTTATGTTTGGTTCCTTTTAAATTTATTGGACTGTCGTGTACTTTTTTACTGAGCAGGAAAGGACACTATGCTTTTGTGTATTCACTTCATGTCTATATTGAATTTCTCCTTTTGCTGTATTCTAGTCATTATAATTTAATGTTTAATTCTTTTGTCTTGTTTTAATTTAATGTCTTTATATTTTCATAAACATATCAGTTACATAGTTGTTGAACTGTCCTAGAATTTAAGGTCCCTAAACACATTCATTGTAAGTATTCTGCTAAAAATTCTAGCACTGAAACAAAAGCAATATAACAAATGTTTTATATTGTAATAAAAAGGTACTGAAAATGTCAACTCAAACCTTGATACAAACGGTATAGAGGCTAGGGATGGAGATATCCTCCTTCTCTGTGTACTTCCAGTATTAATCTGCTCTTATTCTTTTAAAATGTGCTCATAAAAAGAGAGAGTGAAAGGGTGATTAAGTATTTATTTATTTATTTATTCATAATGTGGTTAATATTATTAATGAAGTATATTCATATAATTACTTTTTTGGTAGTTTAATCAAATGTAGATCTAAAGAAAACAGCTGTTCAATACTTAAACAGATGGATGGGGGAGGGAAACATAGTGTCCTGTGTTTAAATAGCTGAATGTATATCTAAACCCATAACACTGCTACGTTTTGTACACCAGAAAAATAATCTAGCCTAAAATGCCTTCAAACGAAGGCTACATATTCTCTTCAATTAAAGTGGCTGTTATTGTTAATAAAGTGAGTAATAAAATTTATACCTCAAAATATTACAAATAAACATATTACTTAGATTCATTACAACTGAAAACATATAAAATGAAAACTGAAAATTAAGTACTGTAAAATAAAACCAACTTAATTTTGAAATTATCTTAAAAACAAGCTATAAAGGAGGAATCCAGGCAACTTGCAAATTTTTAAATCATCCTTATTGCCTGATTTAAATAAGCACCTCCTAGAATTTACCAGGCTCTTTCTACCTGGTACTCCTTAAGTAGCAAATTAGAAGCTTATGAAAGATCATCCAATTCTGTCAGACAATGAGAGTATCACAAAGCTAAGGAATGTTTTTAATGAAAGTATGGTACCTAGTGTCTTCTTGTCTGCTCCAAGAACTCACTAAAGACAATATGGCAGCAAGAGTTGATGACAAGTTATCTCTACACTACAATGAAAGCAATCAATACTCTCAATTCTTTTAGAAAGAAAAAAGTTATAAATGAGTAAACTATTGTAGAAACACGGAGGGTAGAGGTAAACAAAAAGAACTGATACACCTGATATCCCAGAACTAAAAGAGATCATGGTTTGAAAGAGAAGATTTGTTTTGTGCCACAGTGCTCCTGATTTGATATTATTCGAATAGCAATATAAAGCCCTTGCTTTTGTGTGCTAGAGTATATCTAAGCATCCCCAATCATTTAATATTTTGGTCAAATATCTCATATGTCACGAACAACTGTTTTTCTTCATTTCTTTATTACATTTGTTTACTAATAACAGGATTTGCTCTTTGCTAGGTATTACCCTCTGTGTAGGACTAAACCAATGAAAGTATAGTCAGAGGCTCTCCTCTCAGAGAGGTTAATTTAAGTAAAATAAATAATACAGGTTTTTAAAAGCAAATATAATAAAATCAATTCCTAAATGATTGTAAAGTATTTTAGCTATAAAAGGAATATTTCAAACATAGAGATAAACTGCAGAAGCTGATTTAGATTTTTTCTTGCTTTAAGAATCAAGGCAGTACCTCTGGTTTCTTACTTTTAAATTGATTTAGTTCCCTCTTGAGCTGATTTATACCACTTTGCTTCTATTATTGACTTTGGCAGTTTGTTACTTATTTCAACTACTCTTTTGTGTAATAGAATTTTTTGAATCACCTATAGGCTAGGCTTGTACTTAATTTCAATGCATGAACTTGTGTTTCTAAATGAGTTATTCCTTCAAGCAGCAGATCTCTTTTTTTTTCTTCAAATTTTTTTTTTTTTTTTTGTATTTCAGCAAGACCTCACATATTGACCTCCTTTTTTTTCCCTAAGACATTGTAAGCTTTTAAAAAGTGAAGCTTAAGCATGCAATTAGGAGCAGTGAAGCACAAAATTGCTCATGCAAGAAATATCATCATTTTCCTTGTGCATCTGAAAATAAGGGATTTGTGCTGCCCAATCATGAGCGAACCAGTAGGATAAGGGCACACAATCATGCACAACCTATCATTACATTTTAACAAATTCAGTAAGAGTTTGGTACCCACAATTATAAACCCATAAACACCCACTTGATGATATGCCTTTCTTCTTCTGCACATATGTTTATTTGTTCTATATGATGTGATTTTGACCTTTTGTCCATTTATTCTCTATGTGTCACACGTTTTTTTCCAGGAAATATTAATATCATTTGAGAGTCGACTTTAAGGATTTTCAAGATTCAGTTAAAGATGGAGGACTATGAAGGAAAAAGTGTTTAAGGGGCCAGTAAATCTTTTTTAGTTCCTATTCTCATGCAATCTGTTTAAGACGCACCAAATTTAAAAGTTGAAAGGGACTGGAGCCCAATCTAATTTCTGGTTCACAAGACCACAATACTTTCTGCATAAACAGCTGCATCTTCAGTTATTCTTTATTTAAATAGACACATACATTCTCTTTCTGCATATAAAAGCCAACTGGAAATTAATTAGGGTCAACAATTTCTATATGTTTTATTGTTATTAGAAGTTTAATATCACAATTATGGCACATTAATGCCCACCTTTTGCCCTCACTGCCTTAAAAACTTTACTCTTGTGCACAACCAGCTCTATTCCTGACCTCATTATTTTCTTTTCATGGATTTCAGATTTTTCTTTTTCTGTCACATAACTGCAGCAGAATTATTTTCCTTAAATTTCTTATCCATTGGAGACAATTACTATTTTTCATTATTAGAGAAGTGATTCTACAGAGTAGAAGGGGCAATGATTTTGCATTTTTTTCTTTGACTCTTTTTTTGCCTATGTCACTAACATCCTGTCAATTTGAACAAATGCTTTATTTTTAAGACCCCATTTATTTAAATATGATTATGGGATAATTATAACTGCTTTACTTGTGCAAAATAAGTATGTATTGTATGGTTGGCATATAAAGTCCTCTGCACATTGTAAATCAATAAACAACCATGCATTTTTATGAAGGTGATACATATTACTGGACACAGTTTGAAATGATTGGTTTTCTACAGATAATATTCCTTTTCTCTAATTTTGTTTGCATTAATTCATAGCCCGATCACTGATCCTTTCCCTACCCCTTCAGCCTAACACATTTTGCAGGATTTATTTCAAATTTCTCCTCTTCCCTAAAGCTTTCCAAAGAATTCCAACCAATCTTGACATTTCCAAACAAAATGTGTTATTACATAGAAAGCTTAATTTCCTAAAATGATTTATTAAAATATATTTTATTAAATATTTCAGAATATTTGAGAATACAGATTTTTCTACTGAAAATGTGTGAAATTGGAAAACCAGTAGTAAGATCTTGAGATGGTTTTTTTTCCACATAGGCTGGACTGGCCTTGGGTGGTCTTAGGCAATGCCAGTTATTCCAGTTAAGATTTTAACGTTTCTTTTTTCACTCACAGAATAGTCCTGATTTAGATGAAAGAAAAAAATATGGTCACCTTATTAATGGGTCAATTTCATATAGTGGCTACACAGTGGTGGAAAACATCCACCGTTAGTCACTGTGTGTTTGCTGAGAAAAGGAACTGGACTCTGCCATGATAGTACAAATACAGTTGGTCAAGGAGCAGGAGAGCAAGGTTGAGAAAAGCATCTTAATGTGTACTAGTATCAGAGTATGCACTAGGAAAAGGAAATGTAAAATGATTTTGCTCTCAGATGTCATATATTCCTATACAAAGGCAATATGAAATAACTCTTGTTAGCATGAAGGAATGAATGTCTGAGTAGTTAGAGTAATATTTGTAGAGTCGGTGAGAATAGATGTAAATCTCTCCATCATTCCACATTCACTCTTGCATCCTTCTGTTTCCTGCACTTCATGGCTAGGACACTTTCCGGAAACAAAACTATACCATCAATTTCAGGTGCATTTTAGGCAGTAGCTACACGTCTTTTGATAATTCTGTTTACAACCTTTGTGAGGCAGTTGTTTCTATTATCTATCTTGAGAAATTTGAGAAATTCATAAATGTTTCTTATTATTTATAATGATTTTTAAGTTAATGATTACACATATGGGGTGGTTATTTAATAATTCTGCTTTTTTCTCTGTTTCCAAATATTGCAATATTATAGAATCTCTGATTTTGAAAGAATTCCATGAGTTATCACACTCCACTCTGCCCATAGTACATGTCTCTCCTTCATTCAGTTTTCATCACTGCATCTGTGCTATTGGCTGTGGACATAGGGAAGAAGAAACTGAAGAAGTATCGCCAAGTAGTTTGATGGTGCAGGCTGATTGTATTTATTTTGGGAGGACTTATCTGATCTCTCCAGACTTCGCTTAGGTATTTTTATCAGCTATGACACTTTCAGCTGTAAGAAACAGAAGATACAATTACAATCAGCTTTGCAAAGAAGAGTTGATTAAAGAAATCTTGTGTAAGGCAGTACCAGCTCATCAAGGGCCAGGATCCTTCGTCATTCTGCTTCACCATCCTCAGCATTTTGGCTTTCAAGCTAAGGCTGATGTCCTAATGATAAAAAATGCAGTGGTATGGAAGCTCCAGTTTTCAACCTCACAAAACCCACTTGGCAGCCGGGAAAGAGGCAGTGTTCCTCACATTCTCCTTTTTATCAGAAAGAAAATCCTCTACCAGATCCCTAAAATCTAACTTTACATTTTGTCTCATTAGCCATAGTTATATCACATGACCGTGCTTGAGCTAATCACTACAAGAGGAAAGGATAGTTATTATGGGCTTTGACTAATCAACATTTCTTCCAGGAGCTGGAAAGAGAACCACTTTCCCTGAGCACATGCGCCATTGTTTCCTGAACAGAAGCCAGCTTCTAATAGCAAGGAATAAGGAGATAATGGCTATTGGGAGGGATTTCTATAGCATCTGCCACACCTTTTAATGTGTTTCTGTAGCACTTACCATAGTATATAGAGCACGGTAACTTGTCTGTTTCTCATATGTGATTGTATAAAGGTAGAAATTGGCTTGAGCTCATTGTCTATCCACAAAATATCATACGCAGTAAGTGATCTTAAATGAACAAATTAATACTGAATGTTACGTTGTACTATAAATGGTCAATATGACTTCAGGATACATCAAGCTGCAGTGTCTGTGCCCTCCTGTAGGCTATAGGAAATCTGCAAGCTCTTTTATAAATGTGCTTCATAAATCATGGAAAAATAAAGCAAAGCCTAATCTTTCTCTTTCTTTGGCATTTCTTTTTATTAAATTTCGGCATAGTATTTCTGAATTGAATATGTCACCTTCAGTAATATATCCAGGATGCTTTGGGAAAAAAAGACACGCAGGTGTAGACACTGAAAAAGAGCATTCTATTTTGTCATTTTATTGTTCCTAAACTTGGAATAAGGCTATGTTTCGTTTTTCTTATTATATGTTTAGTAGATGAAATGATCTCTACTTATAGCTTACAAAAGGAAGTCTAACCTAGGAACAAACTACTAATTAATTTTCATTCATGTGATGTTATAATAACATCTCTGAAAGATGGCTTAAGGCATAATGTGTTTTTTTTCTCTTTTGAAATAAGTGAACTCATCTTGGATGCTAATTTTCGAGTTAATTTTTTAAGATAATGTTTAGTCTTTATAAACAGGAATGCATTAAAATGTAAAAACACAGAAACATATGTAGGTCATATAAATTTGAGAAATGAAAACTGTAGCATTCTTGAAAAGTTATGTTTTGCCCTTTTAGAAAATTGTAGTTTATTTCTGCAATGATATAAAAAAGCAGAGTGAGGAAATAAATAAATAGAGATAGACAGACAGATATAGATGTTTGTACCAAAACAAGTTGATTATTCTCTTTAGATTTTGATATAGATAATGCTTTGAGGGAGATATGAAACACTGTAGAACAGTTTCTCAGTGGTGACACTATTGACATTTTGGGCTGGATAAGTATTTGTCATAGAGGGTTGTTCTTTCCATTGCACAATGTTTAGCAGCATCCCCAGCCTCTACCACTGGATGCCAGTAGCATCTCCCCAGTTGTCACAAACAAAAATGTCTCCAGACATTACCAAATATTACAAGGAGAGAAAAATAACCCTAACTTGAAAACCATAGCTGTTAAGTAGCAAAATTATAAAAATTTTCATCTTAATATGGAACAAGTTATAAAAAAAGGATGGGTTTGATAAGGTTGGTGACTTTGAGTTATGTGATTAGTACTTGGGCCATAGACTATGGTAACTGAAGAAAGATGATTGATTTGTTTATAAAATATAATAATCCTTGCCCACCGTTTTACAAGACCATTTATCAGTTCTTTTTTTTTTTCCATTAGTATGTAGGAAAAAAATAAAAATAATGAATTCAGCAAATATTCATCAAGCCAGTATTCTGCATTAATTATCTTACTAAATGTTCAAGAGTCAAAAATAACAGTCCATTTCCTCACAAGACTGATGGTCTAGAAGTTGAAACATAAGTAAATTACTAGACTATTATAACAGAAGAATGAACAAAGCAGCCAAGGAACGTAGAGGAGAAATTAAATACATTTTCACAGAGAGTTCAGGACATTTTTCCATTGATATGCTATTTGAACTGATTTTCTAAAAAACAACATTAGAGAAAAATTGAATAACATTTAAAACAATGATGCATACCTGTGAACTTCATGTAGCTCACAGAACTGGAGCAAGGACATAGCAAGACAGAATAGTCGAAGTAGAGGCTGGCAAGAAAAACAAAGCTGGGCTATGAGAGGTTCGTATATCACACAAAAATAATTAGGCCTTCCTCCTGTATGTTTTAAACAGTTCAATAATGTGATTAGAGCTATAATCTAGAAACACTATTGTAGTCATGTGTGGAGGCTACAGCATCTCTGTCGTGGATGGCAATCCACCGTGTTGATTTCTGTTTGACCCCACCCAATTCCAGGAATGCCTCTAAAATTTCTACTTTATTGTTTCTTGTATAAGAGCATGTACTTACTGTAAATCCTACCCTTATGTCAAAACAACCTTGACCATAAATTCTGCTCTTAGACAGATTCATGTTGCATTCTTGCCTTTCCCTACAATTCTCCTACACTTTTCTTTCCTAAGGCATATGAGCTCTGGGTCTAGGGGATAATGGTGCAGGGATCCACCATCTTGTCTTGCTGCTGCCCTAGATACAAACATGGCTTCTGTTCATAAATATTTCTTTCTGAAAAACTGGAAATGTCGCCTCTTTCTTTGGTTTTTCAGCTTCCTCAGACCTTTGGGGTAGGTTTGCTTAGAGCCTGCCCACCATAGAACATCATGTCTGAACGTTAAATATAAAGTAAAGAAAACTGAAGGCAGTGAAACCTATGTTATGAGAGAAATGTTGAAAACTTGAATAAATCCGCAGAAAGAAAGAACACAAGAGTAAAACATTCAGGTTATGTTAAAGTGTTATAAATTATATAAATAAAGAGAGAAAAACATGAAGAGGCTGCAAGATACAATGACTTTCATGCTTTTGTATAGTTAATTTGGAATATCTTGATACCATTAAGCAGAGGTGATACATACAAAAGGAAACAAAAGATTTTGGGGTGAAGAACACATTTTGACATATATCAAAGGCGCTTTAGATATTCTAAAATATCTGTGAAGATATTCCAAATCAGTGGGGAACGATTCTAGTGCTTATCAGAGATGTTTGTTATTAAGTTATATATATAAAAGTACATGTCCAGTGATCACAGTATCACAAAGAAAGCTTCAAGTTTAGAACAATAGAGAAGCTCCAACATTTAAATGGAAGATATATGAACAAAAATGTTCATTTATCATTCCTGTTATTCTTATTTTTACCATTGTCAGGGTAGTTAAAAAACCAGAGGAGATTTTTTTTTTCCACAGAAAGCAAGATGGAAGACAGCTTCAATAAGGAAGTTTAAAAAATTGCTTGAGCTCTAGACTTCATACATTGCAGATGCGTAAGACAATATAAGGATGAAAGAATGTCCTTTAAATGTGTCTGTTGGAAAGTCATTGGCGACCTTAGCACAGCAGTCACAGTGCAAAGGTAAGAGTTGAATCAAGGTCCTCAAGGAAGAGGAGAAAGATTCAAGAGAAAATGTAGAAGATAACTGTAGGAGGAAGAATAATGGCCACCCAAAGAGGCCCACATTTTAATTACGAGAAACTGTGATTATCTTAAGATGCATGAGAAGGGAGAATTAAATATTTTCATGAAATTACATTTGCCAGTTAGCTCACCTTGAAATAGAGTGAGTATCCTGTATCATCCAGGTGGGCACAATAAAATCATAAGAGTCCTTAATAGTGAGAGAGGGAGGAAGAGGAGGTCAAAGTCAGAAGGAGATGTAACTACAGAAGAATAGTCTGGGAGATGTAACATTGCTGGCTTGGAAGATGGAAAGAGTATGCCACAAGGCGTGGAATGGGAGTGATCTCTAGATGTTTGGATAGAGCAAGGAGATGAATTTGCCCCTCGAGATACCAGAAAGAAATGCAGACCTGTTGACACCTTGATTTTAGGCCAATAAAACCTGTGTTAGGCTTCTGCCCTACACAGCAATTAAGATTTGTGTGGTGTTAAGGCACCCAGTTTGTGTTGTTTGCTTACAGTAGAAATTACCTGTTAGGAAACTAACACAGGAATCTCAGCAGAAAAAAAATAAAAATAAATAAACATTTTTTGAGAAATTTATTGATTTGTTTAACAAATATTTACAGATTTGTTCCACCTGTTGGAGATATAATTGTGAATAAAACACACATACACACAAATCAATCCCTCCATTGGAGAACTTCACTTCCAATAACAAATTCTAAAAGGATCTGGTATATTAGATATTAATTGCTATGGAGAAACAAACAAAAGAAGGCAAAAGGTATTAGTTATAATGGCAGTGCAAGAATTGAGATTGCTGAGTCTTTCTTGAAAAATGGACATTTGATCAAAGATGCGAAGCAGTGGATCAAGTGATATATACGTCATGGGGAAGAACAAATTGGAAAGAGGAAATCACAAGTGTATAATCCCAGGAGCAAAATCAAAACTGGCTTGTTTGAGGGACAGCTGGAGTGCAGTCAGGCAGGAGAGATGAGTTCAGGGAGACAACACATGGGTAAAGTTTTTCAGATCACAGCAGTAATGACTGTATTTCATCTACATGAAAATAAAATCTATTGCAGCATTTTAAGTAGAGGTCATGATTTGATTTGTGTTTCAAAATGATAGCCCTGAGTATGAGTTTGAAAATAGACTAACAGAAGTTAGGGTTGAAACAGGCTGAACAGTTGGCAAGCATTTTCCGTAATCTAGTAAATAAATAATGATGACTTAGATCTAAATTTTAGGAGTGGTTACAGGGAGGAGGAAAGGTGCTGGATGTCAGAAATAATGTGAACACTTGGCCCCCTTGATTGATGTGGAATGTGGGAGAAAGGGAGGAGTCAAGGATAAATTTTTGGTACACATTTAGTTTAGGAGACCCACTAGTGGAAGACAGAAAGACAATGGGGGGCAGGGCACAGTGGCTCACGCCTGTAATCCCAGCACTTTGGGAGACCAAGTTGGGCGAATCACTAGGTCAGGAATTCAAGACCAGCCTGGCCAACATGGTGAAACCCTGTCTCTACTAAAAATACAAAAAAAGCTGGGCATGGTGGCAGGCGCGCCTGTAATCCCAGCTACTCGGGAGGCTGAGGCAGGAGAATCACTTGAACCTGGGAGTTGGAGGCTGCAGTGAGCCACAATTATGCCACAGCACTCCAGTCTGGATGACAGAGAGAGATGCCATCTCAATCAATCAATCAATCAATCAATCAATAACAATAGAGGATGGAGCATTGCAAATATAGTATCGGAATGTATCAATACTAATCACAATAAGTTATATTTTGATAACTTTCAAACACTAAATATCATATGATCATTATAAACCACCTGTAGTATTATTAAGAATGTTTTCCTCATTTTGTAAATTAAAAATATGAGAACAAGGCAGGCTAATTGACTTGTGCAAAGCCACTGTTACTGAATGAAAGAGTGACTCCATGGTTACAATAAACCTGTTTCATGTAATAGTGATTATGCCTTAAGAATTTATATTTTTTAAATCTTTCCAACAATTTTCACATTGAAATACCAAGTACCACATTAACAGTAATTTTTTGAAACTGCTTTTGATACAAATGATGTTGAGAGTAATATGAATTCTGTGTACATAGATGGAATATTGGAGCCACATGAATTGTAGAAAGCTTAAGAATTCACTAATATATTTCCTTCATCAGTTGGAATTACATTTAAATATTTTCAAACATATGACAATGTATTTTTTTTCAATAGGCCTTCCATGGAAAGGAAATACAGCCTCAAAATGCTTGTAGAATTTTTAAGCTGCAAAATTTCAAGTATCATTAATTGTATTTTGTATATTCTGTCTTTTTGGTAAAACCTGGAATTAAAATCTTTGCTAGGCAATTCTTATTTCCTTCTTTCCA
This sequence comes from Rhinopithecus bieti, assembly GCF_001698545.2. Lineage (NCBI taxonomy): Eukaryota > Metazoa > Chordata > Mammalia > Primates > Cercopithecidae > Rhinopithecus > Rhinopithecus bieti. The sequence continues at coordinate 1,892,030 of NW_016808198.1, forward strand.
AAGGAAAGTAGCATTTCCTTCTTTCCAAGTCTCCTTGGAATGAATGGTGAAAACAGCCTAAGTGATGAAAAGAAGTACCGAGCATTTGGTACATTTTATTTTCAAGGTACATGCACAATTTAAAACGACTTGATAAAAAGCAAAAGGGAGAACAAAAGTAACTGGAACAAGGAAAGAGATGAGTCCAAATCAAGAGACAGTTTCCAGCTTACTTGTAAAAAGACATTCCCAATTTGTAGCTTAGGAAATACTATTCTTAAATTTTAGGATCATTTTTCTTAAGAAAGTTTCTTTGCTATTCTGAGGTTTCCTGGCTTCTCTTGACAAAAGAATTTATTGAAATGGTAGACACTACTTCTATGTTCTATGTTTCATTACATAGTGAATTCATTATTACTGTGTTTTATTAAAATGAAATTTTTAAACCCAAACAATAAGCTAATGAATAATGCCGCTCAGCTCATTAAAGTTAAACTTAGAAACTAACCATTGATCATATTTTCAGAGCAGTTTTAAATTTCAAATAACTTATAAAGGAAGCCTGAGTTTTTAATTAACAAATGGGTAGGTTTATATAGTAAAATGGTCATTTTTAGCAAAGAAATGAATTGATATGTGGCTTGTTTACCTTCTGTGTTAGAATTTCTGTATTGACAAATGTTTTTCATATAAATAGAGATATGTATTAAATGTATTGGTGTTTAAAGATGTAGTGTGTGCGTGTGTGTGTGTGCGCGCACGCATGTGTATAATTTTTCTTGAGCCTAGTTGGACCCATTTGATCTAAAGAACTTGTGTGTTCATGAAGAAAATAAACAAAATAGCACCTCTTATCCTCTTAATTTATGCTTCAGGATTGGGGCTATTTATCAAGGTTTAAGAAAGTTTGGTAGCTTATCAGTGGTAGCTACAAATTTAATAAAAAAGAAACTCCACCAGCTCTTGAATCCCCAAGTGCAACAAGGTGCAAAACTGTGTACTGGTTTTCTTCGCACATTGTTCAGGACTGTGTTATTCTTTATTGTGATTCATGTAATTTTGAAATAGATAGGGAAGTGTTCATTATTCCTTAGGGTATATTTTGAACTGTACTTCCCAAGACACTGTAATATTTTTTATGTGGAGTTTTTTTTTGTTTGTTTGTTTGTTTTGTTTTTTTTGGTTTTTTTTTACATGTGCTGCTGTTCCTGGTTTAAAAGTAGAGCTGGATGAAAGATCAGTCTTATTATTAAAGACTGACTTAAGTATAAATACTTTTCAGGTTATTTAATGTGCAATTTACCTTACATTGCAAAAGTTGCTTTTTTATGAGCGACTAATTTTGAATCATCGTGATTTGAGTTAGTGAAATAAATAGGAAAAAAAGCACAGCTTTCCTTAAATAATAAATAAAGCAGGCATGTGTGATAGGATAGAGTATATTAAAGAATGAAACAAATTTAAAATTAATCCACAAACAAGTGAATAAATGTACCTGAATATAGTTTAGTCCACATTTTATAGAGGATACATCTATTTTATCATTATTTAGGGCTTTTCTTTATATACCTTCTAGTTTCTTTAATATTTTTTCAAAGCAGATGAACTGCATCTCTTCTGTGTATTAATGTTTTCTTTTTTTAATTTAAAATTGAAAAAACTGAATACATGGGCTTTAAAATAAATAAACAAATCACTGCAGGCTAGAGAAGGCTAACAAAACCATGGGAACCAGAAATCTAGCTGCAAAATAAAATACAAAAGCTCAAAGTTACCAGATGCTTTCAATAAAAATATTAAAACTATGATTGATAATAATAACACCTTTATATAATATCCAAGCCTGGTTTAAGTGCATGTTTTGTATCTATTTCTATATTTGTGTGTATATCTATATATCTCTCTGTACACATAGGTACATGTGTAGATATGAATCATGAATATATACACATCTTGACTAATTTAATTTTAACAATGCTACACAACAGGCAACATAGGGGTTGCATAATTTAAGTCACACAGCTAACATGACCGAAATTCAAACCTAGATTGACTTCAAAGTCTGACTGTCATGCATACTGTTTCTTCTACTTTGTGACAGAAAGTTTATCTTAGAAATCTAGGCTTTCTTTTTTTTCAAAACATAGCTACCAGTTCAACAATATGTCTTCTGGGATCATCACATCAATGCCAGAGACAAACAGATAAAATGCAAACCAAATGAGATTCCAGATTCAACACAAAAGGAATTCATTCTACTGATGGAAGGTTTTCAAGAGTGAGCAGGAGCTTGTAGTTTACATCAAAGACTCACTGAATACATTTTAAAGTTCGTATATTTATTTATTAAACAGAATTATTTTATTGAGTGGCTTTCCTATGCTGGGAACTGGTTTTATTTCTCAGAATAGAGGTAAAAAGATGATTTGATTAAAAGAGATTATATCCCAGAGAAAAAGTAAACATGCAAACAACTAACATAAATATGTCATGGAAATGTCAGTAATGGTAATATGTACAAATAACACTGAAAAACTTAAGAAAATGAATATATGTCAGAATGTCAGAAAATGCTTCACACAAGAAAACATTTTAAGTTGAGATTTGAATTTCCTTAGCTCTGATGTAGTAGTTTCCTAAAGTGGGTTATTATAAAGATTATATAAACACACAATATATATGTACCATATATACACATATATGTGCATAATCACATTTGTACATCTGAAACATTTGATGTCTTTGTATATACACATGTATTCAGTCTCACTGGGTGCTGACTACTAAGAATATACTACATTCAGTTACTAGGGCACAAATTATGGACAGAAATAGTGGCTGAGATTAGAAACATGGGTTGTGTTCACATCATAAAGTATGTTAGGTGTCATTACAAAGGTGCTTGAACATTTACACAATATAATATATTAAAACAGCAAATAAACTTGGTAGGAAACAATAATATTGACATGTCTGAATATTATAGAGACAATTATCTGGAGGCAATGTTTGTAGCTTTTTGTGCCCTCATCAACATAGGTTGAATTGTACATAGATAACCTTTCATTATTTAGTTAACACATTAGATAATAATTGTTATTATTTTTAAGTAATATATGCAAACATTTTTCATCTTTATTAAACTAAATAGTGGAAGATGTATTAGAAATGAAGCTGGAATGGTTACCTTATTTGCCATGCAGGAGTATATGTTCTCCTCTACCCCTGTTAAAGTAGATATTCACATTTCACATCTCCCTTTTCTCTACTCCCAGTCTTGTCCTCATCATATCAGGCCTTCAGACCCAGAAAAGTTGGGTATAATTTTACTATTCAAATTTTACAACTTAGTTTCAGAGTGTTACAAAGCAAAGAATACTCCACCATTTCCTCACCCTCTCTGCTTTCTCTATCTGAATCTGTATGATATTATTGATACTGAAGGAGGCTGGATTCATACTATGCCCTAGAGACTGGGGGTGTGATGTGGTGCAGGGTTCACATTTACTTGATCCCAATTCTTTGAGATTTATTGAGATGTTTTATATTATAGGAGCAGATACATTTTCTTAAGCTATTCCATTTATGCATGAGAAGAAAATGGTTCGTGCAAAGCTGGGATACAATATTCTATTTACGCCAGTTAAATCAAAAACGTTTAGTGTTAGAATGCTCTAATGCTTATTGATTACCTGTCTGACACATCTATCAGTTATCGTGGAGGATGCAATAAGATATCTTACTTTAGTAAAAGATTTGTCGCTTTCTCCTTGTGGTTTTGTTAAACATTTGCCTCTATATTTTGAAGCTATGTTATTTCATACACATATGTTTAAAATTATGTCTTACTGGTGAGTTGAATTTTTCATTACTATAGAGTAATCCTCTTAATTTCCAATAACTTTTTAAAATCATAACTATTTTATCAGATATTATATTTTAAGTAATTATCCAAAGACTTATTTTTACATTATTTGACTTTCAACCTTTTAATTTTAATTATACTTCATGGAACCAACATGTTTTTAAGCCAATATTACAAACATTTTTTTTTAACTAGAGAGTTTAGGTCATTTACATTTATCTCTACTACTATATTACCTGATTCCTATCTGTTCACTTTTTTTCTCCCTTTCTTAACATCTTTTAGATTAATTTGATGTTTTAAACTTATTTTATTCCTAATTCCATTTTTTCCCTATACTTGTTTGGAAGTTACATGCACTCTATATATTTTACAATTTGTTACTCTTGGTGTTTAAGAAGCATATTAAATTCTAAACATATTTAATATTGTAACCTCTATTACTAACAATATAAGGATCTTGGAATAGTTAAGTCTTATCAAAGACTTTTAGCTTATATTCTTTTCTTGTTTTCCAGAGTTTTAATTGTAGTGCATTTCTTACCCACTCATTGAATTCTGAAAACACTCAGTATCCTTGGAAAAGGACCATGGGCCTTGAAAGAAATGTCAGGCTTAGCCTACGCATTGATTACCTGAAAAGAGAGCCCAGTCAAGCTATACCCAGACTGCTAACAATGTTAAAAAAAAAAAAAAAAAAAAAAAGTAAAATAATTCATTTTTGTGATTTGTGCTAAGTTTGTGGTAATGGTTATGTAGCAATACAAAACCAATACAGTAATTAATTAATGAGGGAAGTAATAAGATGCTACAACTGATCCAAAGGAGAATTCAGAAAACACTTATATAGGTAATTAGGAATGCTGGAATGAATTTACCAATAGACACAAAACTGATCAATATCCACAGGGCAAATATCAGCTGCATTCACTAGATAATATTTTTTCTAATTTCTATGGATGAGTATCATTGACATTACTGTCAGGTTTTATTTTTCTATAACTTAAAGAGTTGCAAAAGTTCAAAGACAATAAAAGATACAGCTTTTATAAATCAAATAACCAAGAAGACTACACACAGTGGCCTCTTTTGCTCATTTGAAAGGTTTTTTCATAATTTATTTCAGAGCAAACAAAATAGGAATGTGATTTACCTACTTTAAACATTGTTAAAGTGTATAGAGATATCATACATTTAGAAGTGCTACATGGAAGGTGTAATTATTATTAAAAACATCTAAAACAAATGACTAATAAGTGCTTGAAGCTCTGCTAGAAATGCTTACAAATTAGAACATTTACAAGTAGGTGCCAACAATATTTCTGCCAAAGCGAGCTCTGTACTGTTTTGCTATGTGGCAATGCTCTATCATACAGGGAAAATATCCACCAGAATTTATTCAGTTGATTATCTATTACCTGAAACTTCTGTTTGAGAAGCTCAACAAATACCTTGCAGTGAAAAGAAAATAGAGAAATGTGCTAGGCATGGAAAGAGAAATTCTACACATACAAATTCAGCTTAGGGAATATTTGCCAATAAATGTCAAATGCTAATAACTGGCCCACTAATCATTGTAAAAATAAATTATCCCACTCAGGCATTCCTCTGAGTATCATCTAAAAGGCATGCTCTAGTTTTTAAACTAAAGATAATTTTAAATTTAAAAATTGCCTATTTTCCTGATAATTCTATTTGTTTTCTTGAGGATCTTTTTTACAAACAGTTGATGCCTCTGCTACAACATAATTGTTAAGTATCTTTTCTTTTCTTTTAGTGATGAAATTCACTCATGGAAAAGTCCGTGTTTTTCAGGAAGTGTGTGGGAAGATTGTATTTTTGCCTGCTCTTCATCTTGGCAAGAAATCATTACAGTGTGAGATAGATGCCATCACGTGCTTACTCTTATGTTTTTGTTCAATTTAGAGCTGGCAGAAGGGTATTTTCTGTTTACGATGAGAAGTATAAGTAGCTGTTGCCAGAATTTGGCTGTAGAGACTATTAGTTAAGATATAGCTAAAGACTGTGTCTAGACTTTGATAAATCCAAGTGGCTAATTAAGAGTCACTAGTATCCTAAACCTGGAGTAAACGAAATAAACTTTTCATTTGAAATCCCTCTAGAGGATGGACGCAGTGGCTCACTCCTGTAATCCCAGCATTTTGGGATGCCAAGGTGGGTGGATTACCTGAAGTCAGGGTTTCGAGACCAGCCTGGTCAATGTGGTGAAACCCCGTCTCTACTAAAAGTACTACATATATATATATATATGCAAGGTGTGTGCTGGTGGTCACCTGTAATCCCAGCTACTCAGGAGGCTGAGGCAGGAGGATCACTTGAACCTAGGAGGCGGAGGTTGCAGTGAGCCAAAATAACGCCGTTGCACTCCAGGCTGGGCAACAGGAGTGAAATTCTGTCTCAAAATACAAAACAAACAAACAAACAAAAACTCCTCTAATCATTGGTTCTGGTATTCAATACTCAAATAATACAGATTCTCATGTTGAGGTATCCTACTGAGTTTCCAAAGATTCTTCCAGTTCACTGTTGGGACAACATGGGATAAAGTGAGGATCTGTATTGATGTGTAGAAATGACTATGTTTTTAATTTAAGAAATCCTGGTACAACTTTTATATACTTTCTACACAAGTTTCATTTGGAAAATACAATCTGCTCCAAAATTTTGAAAATCATCATCTTAGAAATCATGAGTTTTCAATGCTAAGCAACAAAATTACCCAAAACTAGCCACTTCAAAACCATTTATTATCTCACAGTAATGTAGGCCAGAAATTTCGATGGGCTCAATTGGGTTGTCTGCCCAGGGTATGGAAAACTTTTTTTTTTTTTTTTGAGACGGAGTCTTGCTCAGTTACCTAGGCTGGAGTGCAGTGGTGCGATCTCGGCCTACTGCAAGTTCCGCCTCCCGGGTTCACGCCATTCTCCTGCCTCAGCCTCCCGAGTAGCTGGGACTATAGGCACCCGACACCACGCCTGGATAATTTTTTTGTATTTTTTAGTAGAGACGGGGTTTCACCGTGTTAGCCAGGATGGTCTCGATCTCCTGAACTCGTGATCCGCCCGCATCAGCCTCCCAAAGTCCTGGGATTACAGGCGTGAGGCACCGCGCCCCGCCGGCAACCTTAATTTTTATTAAGGTGTCAGCCTGCCTGGGCTCTTAACTGTAAACTCTGAAGAATAATCTGCTTCCACACTCACTCGTTTAGATTTCTGGACAAATTAAGTTCCTTGTGGTTGTAGCACTGAGGATTTTTTTTTTTTTTTTTTTTTTTTTTTTTTTTT
>NW_016808198.1:1899342-1906617 GCF_001698545.2 Rhinopithecus bieti
TTTTTTTTTTTCTTGCTGGTTCAGCTGGGGGTTGTTCCTAACTTCTACAGGCTACCAGTCTTCCTAGCCCCATCACACTCTTCAAAGCCACCAAAGATGGGTCAAATCTACTTCATGCTTGGAAAGTTCTGACTTCTGCTACTAGCCAGAAAATTCTGCACTTAAAGGGCTTGCATGATTAGATTCAGCTCACCTAGATATAGCTTCCTATTCTTAAGGTCATCCGTACCATATAACCTAATCATGAAAGTGATGTATCAACAATTTCACAGTCCCCAGGATTAGGACTTTTCTACCTAAAACACCGAGATAGATTTGTTGTTGGAATTCTATTGAGGGTAGCTGTGAAGGGAACAATTTGACAATTACTAAGTGATCAGAAGATTCTTTGGAGTGACTCTGGGAATGGTGCTTTTTTGGTTGGGAATTTTTAATAAAGTAAATGTTTGGATGAGGTACATACAAGTGAATTTGCATAAAAATAAAAACAACAACAATTGCGTACCAAGGCATAAGGAAACCAATGTAATATATAAGGAGAGTAATATGTGGCTGATTTTAATAATAAAGGCTTAGGTTTTCTTTAATAAAAAAATAACAAACCACAGCCTTATTTCATCTCAATATTTATATTTCTTTTAAAAGTTGTATTTGTATCACAAAATACAATTTAATTCATTAGTTTGTATTTTTAATCAATATTATTAAAGTAAAAAATGAACACATGTTTATGATTTTAATACTTTTATTACTCTTTAGAGAGTGAATCTCCTGTTTTGTCCCCAAATACAAATGTCTTTCTGAAAAACATTCATAGTAGCCACTGCCTCATTAGTTTCACTAGTGTATGAAAGGAGATAGGAGATTTCTAGGAGTTCAGTCTTGCTATTCCGATCTATGACAACCTGGAAAATTTCACGGTGCCTGGGGAGTAAGGTTAAGCATATAAAAAGACTATTTTCTTATCTATTCACTTTCCTTACAAAGAAATAGAATAGTATAATTTTATCTGCATCCTTTATCCAGAGAAACTTTTAAAGCCATTAGACAAAATACCTTAGATAAGAAGAAATCCAATTTTGGTTTTGCTTGTTCTTTTGTTTACTTCTTTACGCCATTAGGAATATTGCTTACTACGCTAAATTAAAGTCACTTGTGATGGCATATTAAAGGAAATGTGACAATAAGATAGGTAGTGTAAGGAATCCATTATAGTTAGACCATGTTGTTTAATATGTAAATTAACTGCGTTCTAAAACATCTACTTGAATAAGTAAAATACAGCCTGAAAAAATAAAAGTATAAATAGGAAAAATAAATACTTAGAAGGTAATTTTTCTTTTTTTTTTAATCCATTCAAGTTTTGTTATAAAATTGCAGCAATTCAGTCAGATCTTCAGGTTCCATTTGTAATTCTAGCTTTCTTTTTTAAAACACATAGTAATATTTTATTTTATTTAAGTTCTGGGATACATGTTCTGAATGTGCAGGTTTGTTACATAGGTATATATTTGCCATGTGGTTTGCTGCACATATCAAGCTGTCATCTAGGTTTTAAGCCCCACATGCATTCGATACTTGTCCTAATGTTCTCGCTCCCCTTCCCACTACTTCTGGACAGGCCCTGGTGTGTGATGTTCCCCTCCCTGTGTCCATGTGTCTTCATTGTTCAATGACCAGTTATGAGTGAGAACATGCACTGTTTGGTTTTCTGTTCATGTGTTAGTTTGCTGAGAATGATAGCTTTAAGCTTCATCTGTGTCCCTGCAAAGGACAGGAACTCATTCTTTTTTATGGCTGCATAGTATTCTATGGTATATATATGCCACATTTTCTTAATCCAATCCATCACTGATAGGCATTTGGGTTGCTTCCAAGTCTTTGCATATTGTGAATAGTGATGCAATAAACATGTGTGAATGTGTCTTTATGGTAGAATGATTTGTAAACCTTTGGGTATATATCCAGTAATGAGACTGCTGGGTCAAATGGTATTTCTGGTTCTAGATCCTTGAGGAATTGCCACACCGATTTCCACAATGGTTGAACTAATTTACCCACCTGCAATCAGTGTAAAAATGTTCCTGTTTCTCCACATCCTCACCAGCATCTGTTGTTTCTAGACTTTTTAATGATCACCATTCTAACTGGCATGAGATGGTATCTCATTGTGGTTTTGATTTGTATTTATCTAATGACCAGTGACAATGAGCTTTTATATATATATATATGTTTGCTGGTTGCATAAATGTCTTCTTTTGAGAAGTATCTGTTCATATCTTTTGCCCACTTTTTGATGAGGTTTTTTTGTTTTTTTCTTGTAAATTTGTTTAAGTTTCTTGTATATTCTGGATATTAGACCTTCGTCAGATGGATAGATTGCAAAAATTTTCTCCCATTTTGTAAACTGTGTATTCACTCTGATGATAGTTTCTTTTATTGATCAGAAGCTCTATAATTTAATTAGATCCATTTGTCAGTTTTGGCTTTTGTTGCAATTGCTTTTGGTGTTTTAGTCATGAAGTCTTTACACATGCCTATGTCCTGAATAGTATTGCCTAGGTTTTCTTCTAGTGCTTTTATGGTTTTAGGTTTTATGTTTAAGTTTTTAATCCATCCTGAGTTAATTTTTTTTATAAGGTGTAAGGAAGAGGTCCAATTTCTGTTTTCTGCATATGGCTAGCCAGTTTTCCCAGCACCATTTATTGAATAGGAAATCATGTCCTCATTGCTTGTTTTTGTCAGGTTTGTCGATGACTGTAGATGTGTGGTTATTTCTGAGGTCTCTATTCTGTTCCTTTGGCTTATATATCTGTTTTGGTACCAGTACATGCTGTTTTGGTTACTGCAACCTTGTAGTATAGTTTGAAGTCAGGTAGCATGATGCTTCCAGCTTTGCTCTTTTTGCTTTGAATATCTTTGTTATACAGGCTCTTTTTTGGTTCCATATGAAAATTGAACTAGTTTTTTTTTTTTTTTTTTTTTCTAGTTCTGTGAAGAAAGTCAATTGTAGTTTGATGGGAATAGCGTTGAATCTGTAAATTACTTTTGAAAGTATGACCATTTTCATGATATTGATTCTTCCTATCCATCAGCATGCATTTTTTTCCATTTGTTTGTGTCCTCTTTTATTTCCTTGAGCAGTGGTTTGTAGTTCTCCTTGAAGAGGTCCCTCACATCCCTTGTAAGTTGTATTCCTAGGTATTTTATTCTCTTTGTAGCAATTCTGAATGAGAATTTACTCATGATCTGGCTCTCTGTTTGTCTATTATTGGTGTATAGGAATGCTTGTGATTTTTGCACGTTGATTTTGTATCCTGAGACTTTGCTGAAGTTGCTTGTCAGCTTAAGGAGTTTTGGGCTGAGATGATGGGGTTTTCTAAATACACAATCATGTCTGCAAACAGAGACAATTTGACTTCCTCTTTTCCTGTTTGAATACCATTTATTTATTTCTCTTGCCTGATTGCTCTGTTCAGAACTTCCAATACCATGTTGAATAGAAGTGGTAGGGAGTGCATCCTTGTCTTTTGCCAATTTTCAAAGGGAATACTTCTAGCTTTAAATCATTCAGAATGATATTGGCTATGGGTTTGTCATAAATAGGTCTTATTATTTGGAGATATGTTCCATCAATATCTAGTTTATTGAGTGTTTTTAGCATGAATGGGTGTTGAATTTTATCCAAGGCCTTTTCTGCATCTGTTGAGATAATCATGTGGTTTTTGTCATTGATTCTGTTTATGTGATGGATTACGTTTATTGATTTACGTATGTTGAACCAGCTTTGCATCCCGGGGATGAAACCAACTTAATCGTGATTAAGTTTTTTGATGTGCTGCTGGATTCATTTTGCCAGTATTTCACTGAGAATTTTTGCATCAATGTTCCTCAGGGATATTGGCCTGAATTTTGTGTGTGTGTGTTTGTGTCTCTGACAGATTTTAGAATCAGGATGATGCTGGCCTCATAAAATGAGTTAAGGAGGAGTCCCTCTTTCTCTATTGTTTGCAATCATTTCAGATGGAATCGTACTAGCTCCTGTTTGTACCTCTGGTAAAATTCAGTTGTGAATCCATCTGGTCTTGGGCTTTTTTTCTACTTGTTAGGCTATTAATTGCTGCCTCAATTTCAGAACTGGTTACTGGTCTATTCAGGGATTTGACTCTTTCTTTGTTTAGTCTTGGAAAGATGTATGTGTCAGGAATTTAACCATTTTTTCCTAGGTTTTCTAGTTTATTTGCATAGAGGTCTTTATAGTATTCTGTGATGGTAGTTTTTATTTCTGAGGGGTCAATGGTGATATTCTCTTTATACATTTTTAGAGTGTGTATTTGATTCTTCTCTCTTTTCTTCTTTAACAGTCTGGCTAGCAGTCTATTTTGTTAATCTTTCCAAAAAACCAACTCCTGGATTCATTAATTTTTGTAGGGTTTTTGTGTGTCTCTCTGTCCTTCAATTCTGCTCTGATCTTAGTTATTTCTCGTCTTCTGCTAGTTTTTTAATTTGTTTGCTCTTGTTTCTCTAGTTTTCTTAATTGTGATGTTAGGGTGTCAATTTCAGATCTTTCCCACTTTCTGATGTGGGCATTTGGTGCTATAAAATTCCTTCTAAACACTCTTTTACCTGTGTCCCAGAGATTCTGGTACATTGTCTCTTTTTTCTCATTTGCTTCAAAGAACTTTGTTATTTCTACTTTAATTTCATTATTTACTTAGTAATCATGCAGGAGCAGGTTGTTCAGTTTCCATGTAGTTTTGAGGTTTTGAGTGAGTTGGCTGATCCTGAGTTCTAATTTGGTTGTACTGTGGTCACAGAGGCTGTTTGTTATGATTTCTGTTCTTTTGCATTTGCTGGGGAATGTTTTACTTCCAATTATGTGGTCAATTTTAGAATAAATGCTATGTGTGCTGAAAAGAATTTATATTTTGTTGATTTGGGGTGGAGAGTTCTGTAGATATCTATTAGGTCTGCTTGGTCCAGAGCTGAATTCAAGTGCTAAATATCCTTGTTAATGTTCTGTCTCATTGATCTGTCTAATATTGACAGTGGGGTGTTAAACTTTCCCACTATTACTGTGTGGGAGTCTAAGTCTCTCTGTAGGTCTCTAAGAACTTGTTTTATGAATGTGGGTGCTCCTGTATTGGGTGAACATATATTTAGGATAGTTAGTTCTTCTTGTTGTGTTGTTCCCTTTACAATTATGTAATGCCCTTCTTTGTCTTTTTTGATCTTTGTTGTTTTAAAGTCTGTTTTATCTGAGATTAGGATTGCAACCTCTGCTTTTTTGTTTGTTTGTTTTCCAATTGCTTGCTAAACATTCTTCCATCCTTTATTTTGAGCCTGTATGTGTCTTTGCACATGAGATTTGTCTCCTGAATACAGCACAGCAATGGGTTTTGACTTGTTATCAAACGTTCCCGTCTGTGCCTTTTAATTGGGGCATTTAACCCATTTACATTTAAGGTTAATATTGTTATATGTGAATTTGATCCTGTCATCATGGTGCTAGCTGGATATTTCACATATTAGTTGATGCAGTTTCTTCATAGTGTGGCTGGTCTTTACATGTTGGTGTGTTTTTGAAGTGGCTGGTACCGTTTTTTCCTTTCCATATTTAGTGCTTCCTTCAGGAGTTCTTGTAAGGAAGGCCTGATGGTGACGAAATTCCTTAGCATTTGCTTGTCTGTAAAGGATTTTATTTCTCCTTCACTTATGAACCCAGTTTGGATGGATATAAAATTCTGGGTTGAAAATTTTTTTCTTCAAGAATGTTGAATTTGGGCCCCACTGTCTTCTGGCTTGTGGGGTTTTTGCAGACAGATCCACTGTTAGTCCAATGAGCTTCCCTTTGTAGGTAACCTGGCCTTTTTCTCTGGCTTCAAATGCTCTTTAAAATGTACCAGGAAGAAGGTGAAGGTCAAGGTTTGCTATCAATTTTGAAGTAACCCCATATGCATGTGTCTTTCATCAACAAATACTATATGCTTATTTGTTCCGTAGCAAATACATTTCTATTTAATATATGTATATATTCTAATTAGTTGTTTTGATACATAGATTTCTTAGTGAGATTTAGGAAATGTTTCCTGCCAATTCACTGACATAGATATGTTGAGTGTCTACAGGGTGCTTAATTCTACATTTTGAGAGGTTAGCATTGACAGGTAAGGGGAGAGATAAGAAGGGCTTTCTTAGCTAAGTGTGAAGGGGTCAAATATTTAAAAACCAAAAAAAAATTTCTCTCTTCTGTAGGTTGCCTGTTCACTCTGATGATAGTTTCTTTTGCTGTGCAGAAGCTCTTTAGTTTAATTAGATTGAATTTGTCAATTTTGACTTTTGTTGCCATTGCTTTTGTTGTTTTAGTCATGAAGTCTTTGCCCAGGCCTATGTCCTGAATGGTATTGCCCAGGTTTTCTTCTAGGGTTTTTATGGTTTTTAGGTATGTTTATTGAAGTACTATTCACAATAGCAAAGACTTGGAACCAACCCAAAAGCTCATCAATAAGATTGGATTAAAAAAAAAAAAAAAGTAGCACGTATACACCATGGAGTACTATGCAGCCATAAAAAAGGATGAGTTCATGTCCTTTGCAGAAACATGGATAAAGCTGGAAACCATCATTCTCAGCAAACTAACATGGGAACAGAAAACCAAGCAGCATATGTTCTCACTCATAAGTGGGAGTTAAACAATGAAAACACATGGATGTGGGGAGGGGAACATCATATACTGGGGCCTCTGAGAGGGTGGGGAGCTAGGGGAGGGATAGCATTAGGAAAAATGCCTAATGTAGATGATGGGTTGATGGTTGCAGTGAACCAACATGGCACATGTATACCTATGTAACAAACCTACATGTTCTGTACATGTATCCCAGAACTTAAAGTGTAATAGAAAAAGAAAACATTACATATACTAGTGATGGAGTGTCTTAGAAGGAACAATGTTTGCTGGTGGTTATAGATAATGAGAGATAATTAATAGAATTACAAAAGTAATTTTCTTTATGCTGTCTTCAAGAATACCCAAGAAATGATGCCTCCAAGTATCCATGAGTGATAGTTTATTTTTCAGTATTTAGTTCTGGATTTTTAATAGAAGAAAGTTAATCTAATCTTAAAATGTATGCTGTAATTAAGATACTAGTGGTGTATGGTAAAAGCTTTTGATTCTTATTTTACCTTCATTTCTCTTTACTTAATTTTAAAGATGGATATTTGTAAAATGCTATACTTTCATTTGTTTACTTACTTTTTAAGATGGATATTTGT
>NW_016808198.1:1913314-1930482 GCF_001698545.2 Rhinopithecus bieti
CACACTGGGGCCTATCATGGGGAGGGGGGAGGAGGGAGGGATTGCATTGGGGAGTTATACATGATATAAATGATGAATTGATGGGTGCTGACGAGTTGATGGGTGCAGCACACCAACATGTCATAAGTATACATATGTAACAAACCTGCACGTTATGCACATGTACCCTAGAACTTAAAGTATAATAAAAAAAAACTTTAAAAAATAAATAAAATTATTGAAAATATTTTGATAGCCAGAACTGCCACATAAGCCAAAGAGTGTCTGTAAAGACAGATATACAGAAATGCGTCCATAGGTAAATCCAACTGTAAGTTCTGCCCAAAAATAGTCACATAATATGAAGTATGCTATAGCCATATAATTTTTAAGTGCCTCTAAAAATAGTGTTATCTTCTGAATACCTCCACAATCTTTTGACAAATCCTTTCATAATCAATGAACAAGTACATGCATGAATAATATGTACATAAATATCTTAATATTTCCATGATGGAGAGAAATATGCAAAGTCCTATATATGGCTATATGAATATCATGATAATAAAGTGATGCAGAAACATAGGGGAATGAATTTGGCCACTTATAGTGATGCTCTAACAGAAACAGAGATAAACATTGATAATTCAGTTGACTCTCAAACAGCATGTAGGTTAGGGATGCTGGTCCCCTTACCTGCAGTTGAAAATTATTATATAATTTTTGAGTCCCTCAAAAATTAACTAGTAATAGCCTACTCTTGACCAGAAGCCTTACCAATAATATAAACAGTTGATTAATACATATCTTGTGTTTCGCAAAAAATGCAAGGTTTTCACACCTGCTGAATAGGTGATCTGAGCAATAACATTGAGTTAATAAAATATCTTTGGAAATCAGAAAAAGTTACAGGTAAGACATTTGATACATTCTAAATTGATCAACTATTCCTTCTTATGCCTGAGAACTTAAAAATAATTTCTGCATTACCACACTGTGCAAAGCAAAGTTGAAAATGGCATAATATAAGCTAAGTAGAGATTCATTTGAATATAATCATTTTGAGTCTTTAGCTCTTTTTGATTTTATAAGGCTGAATTTTGAATATGATTCTTGCAAAAAATAGCTTACAGCAAGTTTTATAAAAAATGACTCCTTGAATTATTAGGCTATCAATTGTCTTTATTTAATTATTACCCATTCTTTCATTCAAAAATGTCTATAGAACATGACCACCAATATTGGATGTACAGAAATATATGAAATACTGACCCTGCCCTTGTATTAATTCTGGAATGAAATCACAGTGTCAAATAAATACTAAAAATGCACTCTAGCCAATGGAAAATAAATAAATAAAAAGGTAGGATGGAGGTATAAGAAATGGGAGAGATACTAACCTATTCAGAGAGTGGAAAGCAAGTTTTCCCTGGATGAAGAGAAGCTGTATCAGAATATGAGTGCATTATATAATCCTAGAATCCAATCCTGAATGAGAATTTGAAATATAGGGAGGGTGGTGAATATATTTTGCATGGAAAAGAATTGTAAATGACTATTTCCAGAAGGAGAAATATGAGAGATTGCAAAAATGATCACAATTTTCCCCTTCTATCAAGAGATGGAGTCTCCTTCTCCACCCATTGAATTCCTACTGGTCATGTTCATGGGGAATTGTTAATTGCAAAGCATACATAGATTTTCAAAAAGTGTTTGTACCTTGTGACTTATCTTGACTTGCTGTTTGGGGAACATTTTGTCATCACATGAGTGAGACTGGATTAGATGGTAAATGAAGAAGGCTGTGCACAGTGGCTCCCTCTGGCCCAGCTGTCATCCAGTCAACCTCTTGTAACAGATCTGTCAAGCTGACCAGAAGCTGACCACATATAAATGGATGAGACCAGCAGAAATATTACTTGACTTAGCCCAACTCAAATTGTAAACTTTCAGATTCAAGCTCAATAAATGATTGTTAACTTCAAAGAACTATGTTTTTGAGTAGTTTGGTACCCCCAAAACAATAAATGATACAATGCCTGAATAGTCAGTTTGTTTCTCCCTATGGTGTAAAAAGAATGAAGTATACATCACACTATTCCCACAATGACAAAGTAGGAAATATTATAGACAAATCTATTACTAAAGTTATAGTGATGATCTCTCATGAGAAGGACATCTGTGAGGTTGGATTTAGAGTAAAACATACTTCTTCTCACAATAAAGTACTCAGTGTCACAATATGATCTTCCCTTTGCAATTGTCCATTGTTTCTACAGGATCTTATCTTTTTCTTATGTGTTGGCTATTAATTGGGCAAAGGAAATTTTAAAATGTATTAATTTGCTTGCTTTTATTTCTTTATAGAGAATAATCACAGTGCTTCTCACTGTGAAACAGTAATTCACTTCATTGAGACTAGTCATTCTTCACCACACCTTCGCAATCAGTAAGTAATGGATAATGGACAATGTCTTCAGACTACAGCTTTGGGCAGACCCTTCAAAGTGAAAAACATGTCTAAAATATATATAAAAATCATATATATAATGTATGTTGAGTCCATATATCATATCTGTAGCACAATACCAAGCTTTGATCTGGACTTTTTTAAAAATTTTTTTGAGACAAGATCTTGCTCTGTCACCCAAACTGGAGTGCCATGGTGCTATCACCACTCACTGCAGCCTTGACCTCCCAGGGTCAAACGATTCTCCTGCCTCAGTCTTCCAAGTAGCTGAGACTAAAGGCAGAGGCCACGACACCCAAATAATTTTTGTATTTTTTGTAGAGATGGAATTTCACCATTTTTGCCTAAGCTGGTCTTGAACTTTGGGGCTCAAGCAATCTGCCCACCATGGCCTCCCAAAATGCTGGTACTACAGTCCTGAGCCACCATGTTCTGCCGACCAGGCCTTTAAACCTAACAAATTACCAAAAGTAATTTTTATAAATTATTACCACCAAATCTTACATTAACCTATACTTACCTATTCTTTAGAATAATTTCTTTTTTTTTAATAATTTTTTCTTCTTCATTGTGAAATTCAAGGTATTGACTCCAATTAATATTGTCTTAGTCTATTTTGGCTGCTATAACAAAATACCATAAACTGGGTAGTTTATAAAATATAGAAATTCATTTCTCATAGTTATAGACACTGGGAAGTCCAAGATCAAGATGCTGGCAGATTCAGCATCTGGTGAGGGTCCCTTTGCTGATTTACAGATGGCACCTTCTAGCTGTGTCCTCACATAGTAAAAAGGGTGTGGTAACTTTCTGGGACCTCTTTTCTAAGGGCACTAATCCCATTCAAGAGGGGCTCCACTCTCATCACCTAATCATGTACCAGAGGCCTCCCTTATGAATACCATTTGTTTGGGATTAGGATTTCAGCTTATAGATTCTGAGGGAACATACACTTTCAAACCACAGCAAACATAAAATAAAATATTTGTGTAGTTTTATGTCTCAGTTGCCTTGGAGACTGTCTCTTTCTGCATATGCTGTTAGACAATTAAGTAGAATGGCTAGCATCTGTTACCAGTCCCCAGGATTGATTCCTTTTGATTCAGTTTTAGTTTGGGGTTTGATGTACTCACAGTAAGTATGGCTTAATAAATTTAATAAATGGTTTAAGCCACACTGTCAAAAAATTATCTAGTGTGCTATGCCTGTAGTTAACTCTTTAGAACATGTAGACAACTTACAGATAGTCAATAAGCAGAACATGTTGGGAAAATGCCAACTTATTAGCAGCGAAAAATAATGATTCAGAAAGTCACAAAACTAATCAAATATTTTACCTAACTTTATTTGCATCCTGTGTGTGTGTTCTCCTCTACAGAAAGAGACAAGCTCTTAATGGAAAGTATTACTTTGTCATTCTCAATCATCATTGGCCATTAAAAATCCTCAGGATGGTCTTCAAAATATTGACACAGGGGACGCACCCTCAGAGAGTTTAATGTCTGGGATGGAGTCCAGTTACAGGCATTCTAAAAATTCCCCATTTGATTCTAATATTCAGCCAGGTTGAAACTACTGAGCTGTAAAAAGAAATGGTTTCTTTTGAGTATAATATAATAGAGGCAGCTTTCCCTTCTATATTAGGAAAAAAAGACAATGAGAAAAAAAAAAAAAAAAAAAAAAAAAAAAAAAAACCTCTCATATCTTTCCTCATTATAAATAGCTCACATTGAGGCCATGGAAGTAATTTCTGGAGAACTGGAGAAATACCCAGAATTGGGGAATTACAGAAACAGAATATTTCATGAGCTCATTTTCTTTGCTATAATATAGTAGTGTAATCTCTATTAAATAATGGTAAGTATTGAATACTTACTATGCACTCACGCTTTCTATACATTATCTCTTTTGATCTGCACAGTGGTTTAAAAGATATTATTTTAATGAGTTGAGAAAATAAGGCTAAGATAAATTAAAATTATGTAATGGTGATTTTTGTTGTTTCATAATTTATTTTAGAATACCTAGGCATTAACAGAAAGAGAGAGTCCACACAAATTTTAATCTTTAATGCTATAATGTAGAGGTGATTATTTTTTCTAAGAGAAATACTTGTCCAGTGGCCTGTCAGTTACCCACGAAAAGCTTCTAATGTGAGGTCTATACTCAAGAGATGGCCCTAAATTTTTATTTTTTTTTTCCAGCTGTCTTATGTCTGGATAACACTAGAAACTGTTAACTTACATAACTAATTCTGGACTTACTTCATCCTTGTATGAGCAGGACAGAAAAATCTAGATAGCCCAGTAGTCAGTTCTCTTCGGAATGAGATAACACTTGATTCTGACAAGATATTATACATAGAATATTATTTATTCCCCTTTGTATCCAGCTTTATTAAGGTGTAATTGACATACAAGAACTGCACAAAGTGAAGTGGATAATTACGTATACAATGAGCCTATGCAGTGCTGCCAAAGGGTCCTGATACCATTTTGTAATTCCTTCCTCCAGCCTTTCCAGGTGCCTCCCACTCCTTCCCACACTTCCTAATCCTAAGGTAATGATTGATCTGCTTTCTGTCACTGTACACAAGTTTGAATTTTCTAGAATTTTATAAAAATAGAGTTATATCATCTGTATTTGTTTTTGTTTGTCTTTTTTATGGTAATCATAATTTTGATATGACATAAAAGATAAGCAAAATATGGGATTATTTTTCATACCCTGTCATTATTTTGAGATTTATCCATGAATGGCGTACATATCATTCCTTATTGTTCAGTAGTGTCCCACTGTATTCATATGCCAATAATTTTTATCTGTTTACCTATTGATAGATATTGTGATTTTTTTTTTTCCATTTTGAGGCTTTAGGCTGCTATAAATATTCATGCAAAAGTCATTCTACGGATGCTTTATTTCTTTTGGGTATTTATTAGTGGGATGGGTAGGTCATATGACAGGAGTATATTTAACTTTTAAAATAATTGCCAAAGAGTTATGCAAAGTGGTTATACCACTTCCATTCCTACAAGATGTGTTTGAGGTTTTCAGTTGTTCCACATTTTTATTAACACTTGATAAGCTTTCTTCTTAATTTTATTATGGATTGAATATGAAGTGGAAACGCATTTGGGCTTTAAGTTATATTTTCTAATAAACCATGATATTATACACCTTTTTGTGATTGTCTGCTGACTGTTTAGATTTTTTGGTAAAGCGTTTGTTCAAATTAATTGCTCATTTTAAATTAGGCTATTGGCCTTATCACATTGTAAGAGGACTCTGTATTCTAAATACAAAATCTTTGTCAGGTATTTGTTTTTCACATGTTTTCTTCAAATCTGCAGCTTGCATTTTCATTTATTTAACAGTGTTTGTAAGAAAATAATTGTTCATATTTTAGAAAATCCAATTTATTACTATTATTTCAAGAGTTTGTGCATTTGGTATCTATTTAAGAAATCTTTGTCAAACTATGGTCAATAAAATTTTCTCCTAGATAATATTTTCAGGTTTTCTTTTAGAAGCTTGCTGTTAGGAGTTTTATAATCCTACCCATTATATTTATATATATTATCCATTTTAAGTTAAGATTTTATACAATGTGAGATAAGAGTTGAAGTTCATTTTTTTTTTTCAATCTGAACTATTCAAAGGTTCTAGCATCACTTTTCAAGAAGGTATTTGTTTCTCATTGAAATGTTTTGTATATTTTCCAAAATCAGTTTTTCATATACATGTGAATTTATTCCTGGGCTCTTTATTTTGCTCCATTGATCATTTTTTATTATCTTTATTCAAACACCAAATACTCCTTATTGTCATGGCTTAATAAGTCTTGAAATCAAAGATCATAGGTCTTCTATCTTTAATCTCCTATTTTAAGTTTCTTTTGGCTATTCTAGATCCAATGTACTTTTATACAAGTTTTAGAATCAATTTAGTTTTCAATTTCTACAAAGACTACTGGGATTTTGGTTGGGTTACATTGCATCTATAAATCAATTTGCAGAAAATTAACATACTGTGATCAGATAATATACTGCATATTATTTGAATCCTTTTAGTTGCATTGAGACCTATAATATGAGCCAATATATGGCTTACCTTGGCAAAATTTCTATATGCATTTGAAAAGAATATGTGTTCTTCTGCTGTTTAATGGATTGTTCTAATAATGCCATAATTGGGCAAGATTGTTGATTAGCGTTTTTTATGTAAGTTATATGCTGACTGATTTTCTCTCTATCTATTATGTTAATTACTGAGAAAAGAATTTTGAAATTCTCAACTACTTTACTTCATGTATTTTGAAGCTGTGTTATTAGGTGTATAACCACTTAGGATTGTGACATTTTCTTGATGATGTTATGTTTCTAGATGATTTAGGGTGTCCCTTTATTATAACAAAATGATTGTCTTTATCCCTAGTATTATTCTTTACCTTGGAATCTACTTTGCCTGACATTAATAAAATCAATAAAGACTTATTTTGATTTGTGTTAGTGGGTAATTGTTTGTTTATTTTAATTAGCCTTTTACATTTAATCTCTTTCAGCTTTTATATTTAAAGGGGTTTTATTTTTGCCAATACGTAGGTAGTTCTTACATTTTATCAAATATTATAATTTCTGTCAAATAACTATAGTGCTTAAATAATGTATATTTATTTTATTGTTGACAGTTTTGAGTTTAATATACCATTTTGCTATATATTTTTATTGGTATCATGTACCTTTTGTTTCTGTTTCTTGCTTTTGTTTTGTCTTTTAGTCTGAGTAGTCTTGATGCCTGAACTTGACCGTAGTTTGAGCTGAATACTGCTACTAAACTATTTTGGCAATTTATTTTAGTGAACTTTTCACTTAAAATGCCAGTATAGTACAAGAAAATGAGAGAGATTTTGGAATTGATCAAACACATGGTACAATTTTTGTGACTCCTATGTGGCACCCTGTAAATAAATGCTCTCATGATTGATAGAATTGAGTCTCAGACTTACTTTTATGATAAACTGAATGAAATATTAAATTGAAAACCTTTAGCTCTAATGATAGCATTATGACATTAAAGAATTTGTTTAAACACTTAATTTACTTTCCCAGATCACATATCTACTAAATGATATTGCAACTATTCCATTAAAAAAAAAATGTTCAATAAGTCCAACTCTATTTTTTTGTGTGTCTTCCTTCATTTGTCAGGGATTCCATTTCTTGGATCATAGTCTCTAAATCTTGATATAATTTAGAAAACATTAAGTCAAGTACTTACCTATAATATAAAAAACTTAATACCGGATGGTTTAAATAATTTGTTCTATTTCAAAGAGACATCACAAACACTGAAGTCGAACTTAGACTTTTTGTCACAGTCTGCCAAAATGTTTAAGTTTGGAGATTTAACCTGCTTACCTGCTATATAGCAGGCCTGTTACAGTTCCATGGGTGTTGGTAGAAGTCTTGAGATTCCAGGGTCAGAGACAAAGGTCAGTTTATTACTCCCAACAGTAGCAGTAGTATATGTTCATACATACATATATATATATATATATATATATATATATATATAGAGAGAGAGAGAGAGAGAGAGAGAGAGAGAGTAGAATAATACAACCCAGGTACCTTTTTAATAAAACAAATGAATACAACTCAAACTGAAGAGGCAGCCAAACAAAGATAGCCGGACAGTAAAAATGACAATTGCTGCTGCAAACACAGTTGCTTTTGATCTGTGGACAATGTTGAAAGCACCAAATAATAACTTTCATTTCGCACACACACTCACACACACAAGTGCCCACCAATCATTACTCCTAGTACCATCAGTACACTAGAAATAAAATAAGAAGTCTATTAAACATAACTTTAAGCCATGAAAAAAGTGAGTTTGGAATTCAGGAGTGAAAATTTTGGCTGATACATTTTACACAGATGAGTTATTTGTACAACAGAATGTGAAAGTCTGCCCCTTTTTACTCTGGTCACATACACAGATAATGTACTTTTTGAAGGTGCCTCAGTTCTGAGAAAAGCTGCAGCCTCCAGTTAAGGGAGATGATTAGAGTGTCCCAGTACAGTAGCAAATAGTGGGCTACTTTGTTTAATGCAGGAGGGAAGCAAGCTAGTAGATTTATTTGATCCAGACATAGAGGAGATTACCAGAATGGGATGCTTTGGAAAAGCATATATTTGACTGTACTTCTAAGAAGAAATAGCAATTACTAACCTTACAACTCCATTGCTCAGGTGCATTCTTTCAGTAGTAAACACAGGAACTGCATAATATTAAAATAATCTAGAGAATTTAGGTCAGTCAGAATAGTGCTGTACCAACACTTATAAGAAATGCAGCAGCAAATGGATTTTTAAAATTCAAAGATGTCTTTATACATCCACTAATAAAAGATATCAAAATGCTGTTAGTAGCAGATTTAAAGAGATTTATTGTTTGTGATGATTAAACCCAGCAGGCTTACTTGTTTTACAAACAGTATTCTGCCATCCTGTGTGTAATTTGCATAGACAGCTAATGCACTAGCTCACATACTATACATATACATATATACTTATAAGTACATATAACATGCATATACATACATGTACATGTACACATATGTGTTTACACACAAATATATATGGAAATCAATGTGTTTATAAACCAAGATAAAATTCTAACCCCCCAAACTGACCAAATGAAAGCCTTTTTTTCAGAGAAAAGGATTTCAAAGAAACTTAGATAGCAGGCCCTAAAAGAAATCAAACTATTTTACTCCAAAATATATTTTTGACACATTTTAAAATGACCCTGACAAACTGTCTCTTGTTGGGGACATTTACATTCTGTAGAGAATCCCCTTTTCTTTCCAAATCTTTTTCTGATCCTGAAGAGATTAGCTGATAGTCTAGCACCTTATAAATATCTGTATGAAAAAAAATTTGCCATCTATTGCCTCTAAGGGTGGTCACCTGTGATACCTCATCTGCAAAATAAGAATCTTGATCTCCACAGACCCTTATCTTAAGCCAGAGACTCCTTTCTATTGATTCCAGGTCTTTAGATAATAACTCTTTCAACCAATTGCCAAACAGAAAGTCTTTTAATCCACCTGTGATGTGTAAGTCACCGCTTTGAAATGTCCTGTTTTAATGTCTTATGTCCCCCTAAAATGTACAAGAAAACAAGCTGTAACCCAACTACCTTGGGCACAAGTTCTCAGGACATCTCAAGACTGTGCCTTGGACCATGGTCACTTACATTTGGCTCAGAACAAACTTCTTTAAATATTTTATAGAGTTTGCTTCTTTTCATCAGCATCTTAAACACAGCTAAACATTATTTAATATTTAGATTGAATGACTTTTATGTGATCAGTGCAATGTTTGGTATTTCATTTTCTTCTTTTTTAGATAGATAATATGGATGTTATCATTCTTGTTTTCTACAAATATGTTTTATTGCTAAGGCATACTTTGATATCTAAGTGTCTTCTGATGTAATCACTTGACAGTTTCTTCTTGCCCACTGCATACACAAAAGCAATTAACCAAGATTGCAGTATTACAGTAAAAAAGAGTTCAGTTAATGTGAGGCCAACCATGCAGAAGAACTGGAGTTATGACTTAAATCATTCTTCCCAAAGGTTCAGAACTTAGAGTTTTTCAAAGACAGTTTAGAGGGCAGGGGACCAGGGAATGGGTGCTGCTGATTGGTTGGGGATTGAATCATGAGTGTGGAAAATGGTCCTCTTGGGCTGAGTCTGTCTCTGCCGGTGACTATACAGGACTGGTTGAGTCATAAATTATGCGTTCAGGTGGGGTCAGCCATTTGACAGATTGCAAAAGTCTAAGAAACATCCCAAAAGACTAATAATAGGTTATAAAATTGTGATGCTATCTACAGGAAAAATTGGAGAAGTTACGTATATTGTGACCTCTGGCCACACGATCCTGAGCAATAAGGGATTATAGAAACTATGCCTACATCTTAGCAGAATGTAGGTCCTTCTCATAATCCTACCTTGTGGTCTTTCATTAGTTTTACAAAGGTGGTTTAGTTTTAGGGCTATTATCTTTGCCTTAAAGATAAAGTATAAACTTAATCCCTCTAATAGTTAGCTTGGTCTATGCCCAGGAATGAATGAAGATAGCCAGTCTGTGAGGCTAGAAGAAAGATGGTCAGTCATCCTATATTTGTCTCACTGTCTTAATTTTTGAATAATTTTTTCAAAGGAAATTTCATTGGCTAAACCCTTTCAAAAAGAGTAGAAAAAATAAGTGCCTCTGGAATGCTTTACTTAACATTCTGCACACTGCTATTACTTTGTTTTATTTTTATTTTATTTTATTGCCTGTTTTGTATGAATTCGAAGTTCTAATTGGTATCTATCAGCAGGAGCTTGCGTGCAGAATTTAAACTGGAACATCACAACTAAGACCAAGTTTTTGTTAGGACAGTCTTTGGTAGCTTAAGATTTTTGGGAAAAATTTGTGAAATCTGGTTACTTGAATGAAGATGCAAACCAAGGCTGTTTCTCTGTGGTCCATTCTGGTTACTTGCTCTCTGTAAATATGCTAGAAGCCTCAGTCCTTATATTCATGCTTCTGAGCCGTATGTGACATCAACAAAATTGAGAATTGTATACTTAACTTGCTGTTTTACTGGATGAGAAGCATTACCAAGAGCTTTATCATTTTGAAAAAGTATCACAGAGACATTGATTCAAAACATGAATCCTTTGAGTTATGCATTGTCTATTAGGTTATGTTTTACCTACAAATACAAATATTAATCTGAAATATTTAAGTGAATTTTCTCAGATAGGAAAGCAAAAAATAAAATAATATCTCTTTCAGTAGGTTATTACTGGCCTATACTTCTCCTTTACTGGATACAAACAGGAAAACCACAGCACTGTTTTGCTCAAGAAACTTGTCCCCACAGTGTCCCACTTTCTTTTTGAGGAGGATATCAGACAAATTGCTGTAATTTTCGAGCACAGAATCTAAAATTGAACAGTAAGAGACAAGATCAGAAAAACTAAGAAGAAAGGAAAGGATTTGGTAAGGCAAGTTAGATTGCTTAACATAACAAAAGTTGTGAGATACCTAAAGAAGAAGAAAAGAGCACTTGGCTAAGGTTCAAAATATTGGAGTGGAATCTTGGCTTTGGAGAATCAGAGATTTGGGTAGTATGGGCTGAGAGAGAACTGGGCAGCAGGAAAATGCACTGTGTTACAGGGAGGAGTGTGGATTAGACTTTTTAAAATATTTGAGAAATAGAGAAGAGATTGAAATTTCCTACATCTCCTCCTACCTCTCTTAATTGGTTTCATTTTAAAAACTAATGCTTCATGAATTTAGATTATCTAAAGAGAAACCAAAAAAAAATGTGGATCTTGATTCATCACTATAACAAAAACAGTCACAATAAAAGCAATGTAAACACTTAAATCAAGCATAAATAATGTCCCTGAGAGCCTAATAGTGAAGTAACTGGCTCTCAAAATGTAAAAGATGAAACTAAGTAGCAGGTTTAAGTAGGGCTGTACAATCACAAGCCATATGACAGAAGCACAACAAAAATGCAAAATTACACACACACACATCTTCTGCCATGATGAACTCCTAGACCCCTAGCAGAGATAAGTGGTTTTATTTTAATTACGATAGTTTTAGGGGTACAGGTGGTTTCTGGTTACATGGATTAATTGAACTATACAGTGGCAAAGTCTGGGATTTTAGTGTATATTGTACCTAATTGGTAATATTTCATCCCTCACTCCTCTCCCACACTCCCCCATTCTGAGTACCCAATGTTCATTATATTATTCTTTATGCCTTTGTATACTCACAGCATAGCTCCCACTTACAAATGAGAAGACATACTGCATTTGATTCTCTGTTCCTGAGTCACTTCACTTAGAATAATGGCCTCCTGTTCCATTAAAGATGCTTTCTTCTTTTTTTTTTTTTTAATGGATGAGTAGTATTTCATGGTGCGCACGTATGCTCACATGTGTGTGTGTGTATGTGTGTATTCTTTATTCACTCATTGATTGATGGGCACTTACATTGATCCCATATCATTGCAATTGTTAATTGTACTGCAATAAACATGTGAATGTGAGTGTCTTTTTCATAAAATGACTTATTTTCTTTTGGTAGATACCCAGTAATGGGATTGTTGGATCAAATAGTAGGTCTACTTATAGTTATTTGAGAAATTCCATTCTGTTTTTCATAGGGATTGTGTTAATTTAATTTCCACCAACAATGTATAAGAACTCCTTTTTCACTGTATCCACAACAGCATCTGTTATTAAAAATTGACTTTTTAATAATGGCCATTCTGAAAGGGATAAGATGGTAAGAGATAACAGCTTGATTTATTCTTGAGAAGAGAGGTTCTGGAGGGTAATAAAAACATGAGACAATTTAGCCAAGTTGCAGACTCTCAGTAGAATGGCTAACAGGCCATTAACTCAACTAAGAATGGTTGATGTGCATAGAAAAATTAGCTTAGAGGTTGAGTAGGTGAAAAATCAAGAAACAGGGATAAACTGAAAAGAGCTAGCTACTAAATAGTCTGGAAGGTCTGCTGGTAGTTTAGTGATAGGAACAAGTGTTTTAGGAAAATTTTTGCTACATAAATAATTACCATAATAAGAGCAACAGAAGTTTATTATTTTACAGTTTGTGTTGGTCTGATGCCTGGACGTATTTGAACTAGATTCTATGTCTGGGACTTACAAAGTTTCAGTCAAAGTTCCAGCTTGACTATGTTCTTTTCTAGAGCTCAGCGTTCTCATTTAAGCTCATTTGGTTGTTGATGGTTCTCTGGTTCTTATGGCTATAGGACTGAGGGCCCTATTGTTTTCCTAGCTGTTGGCCTGGAGCCACCCTCAGCATCTGGAGGCTGCCTGCAGTTCTTTGTTGCGTGAGTGCTCCCATTGCATCTCTCATACTTTGGATTAATCTGGCTTCAGAAAGGACCCAATGTCTCTTTCAGACAAGATCAGGGATGCATTCAGGGTGGTATGGCCTTAGACACAGTGCTGCTTTCAAAGACTCACCTGACCTGATTAGGTCTGGTCCTTCCAGATGATCTCTCTTTTTGTCAACTCAAAGTCAACTGATTAGAAAGTAACTTAATCACTATAGCGATATAACATCATATTTACAGGTTCTACCTGCAGTCAAGGGAAGGACAGTATACAAAGGTGTGGAAATTCTGTGGGTTATGTTAAAAATCTGCTTACCACAACAGGCATGATGACTGAAAGTGAAGTTTTGGAAGGGTCTGGAGACATTTGAGACAGATCCTTTCTATCTAGATACAGGAGAGGGGCCACTCCATGATACATTCAAACATTATTTGAAAGGGCTTAAATAGAACAAGAGAGTAATTAATATTTTTGTTGGATATAAAGCTATAGCTTGATAAATTGAATAAGACAGATATTAAAAGTAAATTTTAATATGCTAATAGGAACAGTTCTGATTTTTGCACCAATGAGGGACATGAGGCTAACACAAGTAAATGAAATATCCTGAGGATGTATCACTCTTATCACTAGATTTCAGTTATTTGTGTATGCATGTTATCTTCCTATTGGTATCTTTCTTAAAGGTAAATATTGTGTCATTTATTTTTGTGTACTTCCAGGAGCCAGCTTAATATCTGCACCCTATAAATATCTGATAAATTAACAATTATAATTGACACTGTTAATACTTTATAGCCCTATTATATTTATCTGGTTTATTGACATATCTATAGTCAGATGACATGATTTTTAGCATGTATTTTTAAAAATAGTTAGTAGCATACATACTACAGGATGTCACTTCAGAGTTCGCCTACGTGTTGTAAAGCTTGTTGTCATTTACAAATAATCCTTCCAAGAGTATCATGGGTAAAATTAATATAAATACTGTACCTCAAACATGGGTGAAGTCTAGAAAGCTTTTAAACACTGTTAGCTTGGTTTTCTAATAATATTGCTACTATTGTTCCTTTATCCTGTGCTGACTTAATAACTTATATTAAGCTAGTTCTCTTATTGCTGTGCATATTTATCTAGAACCAATAGCACCACTACATTTTTTTTTATTGTGAATGGATAGTTAGCCCCCAAAACATGTCATTAATGTTCTTTTATGATTTCATCATGGATTTCTAGTTACCTCTTGTCCTTCTATAATCTTCATAGTCTTGGTGGTCTTGTTAATGAGGGCAGAAGTTCAGAAAACTATTGGCTACTTGTCATGAAGTACTTGTAATAGCCAGGTGAAAAGTTTAAAGTATGAATGACAATAATATTTAAGTATATTTCTGTACTCTTAGATTATAATACACTAATAAAATGTCCTGTGCCCTTAAAATGTTATATAGTGTATAAAACTTCCCATATTTTACCACAGAGGGATTATGTGTGACCCTCATTCTCTACATTCAAATTATCTATGTCATTTATTTAATGAAAGTATAAATTCGTCTTCTATACTCTCTCCCCAATGTAGAGACTTAATTCTCTAGAGTTACTGAAATCAATATAATAAAATTTCGTTGGCCTCTAGAGATTTTAAAGTAAATTCAAATTTTAACTTGCTCAGCAGTTACTACGGTTAGCAATTTTTTCAAAGCCGAAACTTTATTCCTGAATCTGTTCAGTTAGGCTGCCTGCAATTTGTATGGTTCTTTAACTGCTCAATTCGAGTTTAAAAGTGGGAACTCAGTTGAAAACTTGTTTTCCTCTTGTGTGTGCTTCACCAAAACAGACCCTTCATTGTTTTCTTTTCTTTTGCAAGTAATTCAATATTTTCAAGTAGAAAGCATTATAATTTCTATTAAAAAACTATATTCATGTGTAATTCTAAAAAACAATCAGCACTTGGAAGTTCTTTTCCCTCCAGTGTTCTTAGGTTTAAACTTGTCTGAAAATTGTGTTTACCTTATTCATGGAGAACATATTTACTTCAACTTCATTGAGTCTAAAGGAGTCTAAAGGGAAGAAAAGAAGCCACAATTTATTGTGCACTCAGTTTTCTGTGAAGAATGAAGGTGAATAGTCATTAGGTATATAAAAGGAGCTGAGTTGCAATCCTGGTTGATTTGGCATGGAAGCAGAGGTATGCTTTCTCTTTCTTATACTACTACTTTGTCCAAAGGATCAAGATCAAAATACTGACATGACCATAAAGGTACTGCCTAACCAAGGTTAATCCAGATCTCCAGCCTCTCATTTGACCTCCTCTAGAGGTTTCAACACTCAAGCCACATCTGTATGCTTTTATCCTGGATGCCACTAGGCTCCTTCCAAACTTAGAAACTCTTGATCTTTTTGCTTCGAATGTTCACCATTCCCAGATCTGTTTGCCTTGTTCTGTTTATGTTTCTGATCTCAAATTAAAAAAGACTTTCTCAGGGAAAGTCTTCCAGTTTACCAAAGACTAAGTCATTACCTTTAAAATATATACTTAAAATTAGTCATCCTAATCAGTTCTAAGTTAATTTTTATGTGGAAATTTGATTGAAAACAACATTTAAAATTTCTTTGAATATACTTTTGAAAACATTTATTGGATGAATTGGATAATTATAAATATAGTAATAAAATTCATTGTAGAGCAGAGGGTGGAGCAAGATGGCTGAACAGGAACAGCTCCAGTCTCCAGCTCCCAGCACAAGTGACACAGAAGATGGGTGATTTCTGCATTTTCAACTGAGGTACCGGATTCATCTCACTAGGGAGTGCTGGACAGTCGATGCTAGTCAGCTGCTGCAACCCAACCAGCAAGAGCTGAAGCAGGGCGAGGCATTGCCTCACCTGGAAAGCACAAGGGTGAAGGGAATCTCTTGTCCTAGCCAGGGGAACTGAGACACACAACACCTGGAAAATCGGGCAACTCTCACCCCAATACTGTGCTTTACCAAGGGTATTAGCAAATGGCACACCAGAAGATTATATCCCACACCTGGGCAGGATGGTCCCACACCTGGGCGGGAGGGTCCCATGCCCACGCAGCCTCCCTCATTGCTAGCACAGCAGTCTGTAATCTAATGGCAAGGCAGCAGCGAGGCTGGGGGAGAGGCACCCGCCATTGCTGAGGCTTAAGTAGGTAAACAAAGCCATTGGGAAGCTCGAACTGGGCGGAGCCCACAGCAGCTCAAGGAGGCCTATCTGTCTCTGTAGACTCCACCTCTGGGGACAGGGCACAGCTAAACAAACAAACAAAAAAAGCAGCAGAAATCTCTGCAGACACAAACGACCCTGTCTGACAGCTTTGAAGAGAGCAGTGGATCTCCCAACATGGAGGATGAGATCTGAGAATGGACAGACTGCCTGCTCAAGTGGATCCCTGACCCCTGAGTAGCCTAACTGGGAGACATCACCCACTGGGGCAGACCGACACCCTACACCTCACACGGCAAGGTACACCCTTGAGACGAAGATTCCAAAGCAAGAATCAGAGTGGTACACTTGCTGTTCAGCAATAATCTATCTTCTGCAGCCTCTGCTGCTGATACCCAGGCAAACAGGGTCTAGAGTGGACCTCAAGCAATCTCCAACAGACCTACAGCTGAGGGTCCTGACTGTTAGAAGGAAAACTAACAAACGGGAAGGAAACCCACACCAAAACCCCATCAGTACGTCACCATCATCAAAGACCAAAGGCAGATAAAACCACAAAGATGGGGAAAAAGCAGG
>NW_016808198.1:1934601-1967323 GCF_001698545.2 Rhinopithecus bieti
ATTGGGAGTTACACCTGATGTAAATGATGAGTTGATGGGTGCTGACGAGTTGATGGGAGTAGCACACCAACATGGCACAAGTATACATATGTAACAAACCTGCACGTTATGCACATGTACCCTAGAACTTAAAGTATAATAATAATTAAACAATTTTAAAAATAAAAAAAGAAGTAAACAAGCAAAAAAAATTCATTGTATGCTAAATATGACAGGAATTATTCTAAAGTCATATATAAATACTCACACAGACACATGTAAATTCAATTCTCATAGGAAACCTATGAGAAAAACCTTAGGACACAGTTCATTATGTGTCTGTCTGTCTTGCAAGTGAAGAACTGTCTTTCTTCTGAATTATCTTTCAAGGATATTTATGTAGAGCACAGCCTTGGAAGACAGAGCTAGTGTCTCTCTACAGGGTAATGAATACACATGTTTACAGTCTAGTTTAATATAGATAATGTCTCCTTACAAAACTAAAGAGGTAGGCGTGCTCATAGTGCATTCTAAAGCTTCGAGTTACGTGAAATCAAAGTTTCTCTCCTGCAATATAATCCTTGGTGTATAAGGGTTATCTGGCTCTGTTTTCATAGCTTTGTGAAAACCAAGGTTCAGGGAACGAACACAAAAATGGTGATAATCTGGCTACTCTAATTTGTATGCATAACAAATCATTCTTAGTCTCTGACCTGGAAATCTCCTGTCCCTTCCAAATCTCATGTTGAAATGTAATTGTCAATGTTGAAGGTGGGAGGTATTTGCGTCATGGGGGTGGACTTCTCGTAAATTATTTGATACCCCTTTGTGACAATGAGTTAGCGCAAAGACTGATTGTTAAAAAAAAAAAAAAAGAAAGAAAAAAAAAATTTCTGGGACCTTCCCTCACTTTGTCTTGCTTCCTTTCTTGCCATGTTATATGTTGGCTTCCATTTTGGATTCCACCATGATTGTAAGTGTCCTGAGGCCTCACTAGTAGCTAAGCAGATGCTGGTGCCATGCTTGCACAGCCTGCAGAATCATGAGCCTTTTAAACATCTTTTCTTTTTATAAATTACCAATCTCAGGTATTTTCTTTATATATCACAAATATACTAACACACAGAATGAATGAATGAAATTATAACAGGACAAACAGTTAGCTTGTAAGTAGTGTAAAATGTCAAAACTCCTGTGGTTTTGAAAGTGAGAATTATTATCATTATTATTATAGCCACTTGACAGAAAAGACAGCAGAAGTACAGACAGGTGAAGAGGCCATTTATCTTTTATTATTTCACCTTCTTTATGCACAACCAAAATGACTAGGACTTTTGAATTTTTTTCATAGTTAATCCCTAGCTAGAGACATGTTGAATATACTACAGTAAGCTGACAACTTGTATTTATATCCATTTTTATCAGCAGTATAATGCTGAAACTGTTAAAATTAACACACTAAATTATTGTCTAATTTAATCAAAGATGTGTATTGAATATATTATCTACAAAAAGTGAATTATATATTATCAGTTTTCATTGGGGATTTAGATTCAAAAGCTGAACTCAGAAACTCACATTTTTAAAATTATGAATAAATGTCATAACAACATATTCCTAATTGAGCAGTTAAATTAATTGTTAAATAATTTGTGCATATTTCAGATAGTTTTCCTCTAAAATCCCATTATGATGGGTACTAAGTAAATTATATTTCAAGTATGTGATGGGGAGGTATAGTCTACCCAAATGATATTTATATCAGGTTTAGTGGATTAGGTGATAATTTTAAGAAAAAATTATCTGAATAAAAATTATACACATTTACCGTGATCTCTTACTATATACTAATAAACAGGTGTATGACTGAAATAAAATGACCATATGGATTTTACCAGTGCTTCTGTCTACTCAGGAGAGCCTTGGTATCAAGAGTTTTTTTTTTTTTTTTTTTTTTTTGTCAAAATAAAAATAATCATATAATACATTTATATGGATAAATAAAATAATATCTGATGTGGTATAGCTATAACTGGCTAGTTAATTTTATTCTTGCAGATGAACAACTTAAATAGTGTTACAATAGAGAAAAATGGTCAGGAATGTGTTTTCTAGAGTGATAATGTGTGGGCTCAAACTTTTGGTGTTGACAATGGGCACCACGAAAGCTACAGTTCAGATGGTCAGAATATAAAATTGTTGACAATCTTGGCAAAAGTGAGAGTAGGAGATTTAAAAAGGCAGTTATCTGTTTATGTGCTGTAACTTATATTTCATGCCTAGATCCTTGAATTTTCTATCAAATAAAGTAGAAAAATTTGACTTTGATTTTCCTTAAATGCAACATAAACTCCAGAACATAATCAGCACTACATTAGTGCTATTTGAAATAATGAATAAATAAATGAATAGATGCTAAATGGTGTATGACTCCATTGTCCCTCGAAATATCCAGTTAAAATATAGAAGTCATACATAAATTTATTTTTTGATTATTTTATCAGTCTAACATTAATAAAGTACTACAGAATTAATACATCAGAGGCAAGCAAAATTTGATTAGCAAAAATAAATTTGGAGAATCCCAAGGACAGTTTATATTAACTGCATACCTGCACAGGGAGGCATATTTAAATGCAGAAGATTGAGCACATTTAAACAAAATGCTATAGGGCCAGTCATGACTTCAAGCCCCGTTATCAAAAACTTGAGCATTTCTACAATGCAGTATTAGTATATTTCAATTACCTTTGATGTTTTGCTTAGTCATCCCCCTTATATAGTTATATTTGTACATTTTAGAATTCAGGTTAAAATAAAAAATAATAAATTCATCTTGTTAAAAAGGTAAACTCTAGTCAAATAACATTTGAGAGAGTTTACTTGAGTAAACAGCAATTTATGAGTTGGACAACTCCCAAGCAGTAATGATTTAAAGTAAAGGCTCTAGCAAAAAATCACAAGGGACCAGCTTTTACAGGGTGAATGCAGAAGAAAATATTAGATTGTTTCCAATTATGAAGTTACCTTATTTGGTCTATCTTGCTGGAAAGATGTGAGTTACATAAGTTTACTGGCTGCTTCTGATTGATTGAGCTTAAGTTCTGTTAATAGGATATTCTAAAGTAATAAATAAGTTGTTTTCTGGTTGTTTTTAGTACAACCATTTACAAAAAAAGCTTAAGTTAAGTTTCACTTGTATTTGCAAACCAAACAAGATTAAATTCACTTGTGCAGCCTAACTAGCTTTGTCTGCTCAAGGATTCTTCAGGTACGGTCTCCATTGTAACTTATTTTAGCAACCTTTATATATCATGAAATATGCACCAGATTCTATTCTGAACATTTTAATTAAAAT
This sequence comes from Rhinopithecus bieti, assembly GCF_001698545.2. NCBI lineage: Eukaryota > Metazoa > Chordata > Mammalia > Primates > Cercopithecidae > Rhinopithecus > Rhinopithecus bieti. Next base: position 1,937,939 of record NW_016808198.1, read on the forward strand.
ACGTATTTTACTCTGATATTCACTCTATGATCTATTCTTATTTTGTAGATTAGAATATTGAGGGACAGAAAGACTTAGTCACTTGTCCAAATCCTGGTGGAGCCAGCATTTGATCCTACAAATTCTAGCTGTAGAAAACACATTCCCAACCACTTGCTCTATTCTTCCATTCTATTTTATTTTACTGTCTGATTAAAAACATTGGCAAAATGAAGTTCTGTGTAACGCAGCATGTTTGAATAATACATGCTCCTTTGTAAACATTTTTAGTAAGTTACATTTTAGGAAATTGTTTGTAATGTAAAATAAACGTAATATTCAGATGATCTGGAATTAGATACATTGAATGGTTACAATCAAACTATCTTATATTTTTGAATTTTAAAAACCTCCAGGGCTGGGCGCAGTGGCTCACGCCTGTAATCCCAGCACTTTGGGAGGCCGAGGTGGGCAGATCATGAGGTCAGGAGATTGAGACCACCCTGGCTAACACGGTGAAACCCTGTCTCTGCTAAAATATATATATATATATAAGTTGGGCATGGTGGCGGCCACCTGTAGTCCCAGCTACTCGGGAGGCTGAGGCAGGAGAAGGGTGTAAATCTGGGAGGTGGATCTTGCAGTGAGCCGAGATCACACCACTGCACTACAGCCTGGGTGACAAAGCAAGACTCTGCCTCAAATCAGTAACAGAAATGCAAAAAACAAAAAAAAAACAAAAAAAAAACCAAAAACAAACAAAAAAAACCCTCCCAAAATCTGTAAATTAGAAAATCTTTCTTTTTTTTGAACTGACACACCTTTTAAAAGAAAAATTAAGAGCTATTTTCTACCCTGCATTTCATACAACTGGTTATTTTCTCTTTTCAAATTGTTAAATTTCAAAGACCTACTTGGAGAATAAAGCAGCTGTTGCTGTAGCTAAAAGTCTTTCAGTTCAACTTCAACCTACAGAACATTACCCATGAGATTAAGTAAAGTTCTCCCTAACATTCTGGTGTGTTGAATTAGAATGTATCTAATAAAATAACTTTTTCTTAGCATTTTAACAACCTAAAAAAAAGAAAAAGAGAGAACTAAAATATGTTTAATATTCAGTGTGATAGTTAACACTGACCCTCAATTTGATTGGATTGAAGGAAGCAAAGTATTGATATTGGATGTGTCTGTGGGGGTCTTGCCAAAGGAAATTAACATCTGAGTCAGTGGCCTGGGAAAGGCAGACCCACCCTTAATCTGGCACCATCTAATCAGCTGCCAGCGTGGCTAGAATATAAAGCAGGCAGAAAAACATGAAAAGGCTAGACTGGGTTAGCTTCCCAGCCTACATCTTTCTCCCATTCTGGATGCTTTCTGCCCCAGAATATCAGACTCCAAGTTCTTCAGTTTTGAGATTCAGACTGGTTTCCATGCTCCTCAGCTTGCAGATGGCCTATTGTAGGACCTTGTAATTGTGTGAGTTAATACTGCTGTATAAACTCCTACATATGTGTATATATATGTATACACACACGTACACACATATATATGTTGTAAGTTTCCTTTCTTTCAAAAATAAAGTTTTATATATATATTATATAATTATAATTATATATATCTCATATATATATGAGATATATCTATATCTCTTAGTTCTGTCTCTCTAGAAAACCCTCATTAATACAGATTTAACCCTGATGTATACATTCAGGTAACTATTGTTTTCTAACTCTGAATTTTACCTTTCATATTCTATGATATGCTGTCCTTTCCAAAAAGACAAAGAAAGTGGAAGTGAAAATTGAGAGCATGAGAAGAAACACATTAATGTTCAGACTATGCCCTGGGGAAATTGTGAATAAACATTAATTTTCAGTGTCTTTACAGATGGGAGGAAAAGTTGGAGATAATAAAGAAGTCACTTACTGTATTAGTCCATTTTCACACTGCTGACAAAGACGTACCTGAGACTGGGTAATTTATGAAGAAAAAGATTTTTAATGGACTCACGGTTCCACATGTCTGGGGAGGCCTCACATTCATGGCAGAAGGCAAAATGCATGTCTTTCATGGCAGCAGAGAATAGAGAACAAGAGCTAAGCAAAAGGGGAAACTCTTTATAAAACCATTAGCTCTCCTGAGACTTATTCACTACCACAAGAACAGTATGGGGAAACACCCTGCGATTCAGTTATCTCCCACCAGGTCCCTCCCACAACTATGTAGGAACCATGGGAGCTACAATTCAAGAAGAGGTTTGGGTGGGGACACAGCCAAATCATATCACTAATCTCTCTAAATAATTGGCTAATTACAAGATATTAAATATAATGAATTTAAAAACACCTCAAGAAAACTATGCAATCCAATACAAATAACATTAGCTTAGCTCCATATGCTGAACTTGAATGACTCTGCCACTCTGGAAGTCCTTCAAGTTTTTTCAGTAAAAATTCAAGGAAAGGAAAGAGAAAGGAAGGGATGAGAAGGAAAGGAAAGAGAGAGAAAGAAAGAAGGAAAAAAGTCAGAATTGTCTTAGTTAACAAAAAGGCAACAAAGGCTTGAGTGTTTACGAAAGGTTGAAGGAATAATCGAGTCATTGCTGTTTCTCATACAGAAAATCTAGAAAGAAAATCTTTACATATAAAGCTAATATGTGTGGGTCTAGGCTGAACTACAAATTAAAAAGAAACTAATGTGCATAACTTTCCAAGTGCTCCCAATGTTTTCTACACTATCATTATCAGCAAAATTATAAATAGCCACTGAATACAATATCTAATGATAAATTTTCCACTCAAATAATTTAGAGACTTGATCAATATACATATTGACATGCACATACACATTTATTCACACATAAAGATAGATAGATTTATCCATCAATCCATGCAACTATACATATGATTATAGATACATGCATACACAGAAAATTTTAACTGTATAGTATTACCTAATTGTTAAGAATATCTCCTGAAATTCCTTGAAATTCCTCCCATTAGCACGTTATCTAGAAGCTTATTTAAATTACAGAAACTTCACAATTACATGCTCACACATTTTTCAGAATTAGTTAGAAATATACAGTAAGTGTATTTTAGTAACTTCCTTCAGAGGCACATTATTCCAATTAAAAATGTTTAAAATAGAAAGGTGTTATTCATGTGTATTTTAATCTGTTTTGGTCATTATGCTATAACTGTAAAACTCTTTTGGTGGTATCTTTCTAGGTATTCCACAAGAAGAGAGTTCAAGTGGAAAGAGAAAAGTCACATTACTTAAGATTGTCTCTAATCAGTCAACCACTGGAGTCAGATAAAAATAGAAGATGAAAAAAACTGTCAGATGAAATTTCATTTTGGAAACATTGTTTGTGTTATTGAAGTATATAAGATTTGTATTTCTATCCACAAATTGTGTATGTAGCAGCACATTAAAAGAGGTAGTTTCAGCTGATGTTCCCCAAAGTGCATATCGTATGTCCCAATGTTTCTGCATATCCTATACTTGAATATCTAAATTATATAAAGTTCCCTATCTGTTGCACAAAAATTTGTCCTTCTGAAGATTTCTGAGAATTCCTAGAAAATGCCTGCATGTATCAATTATTTCTCGTCATGTCTTACTCTGAATTTTTGTTTCAAACTGCCCTTCATTATTTCTGGCCATCTCCTTTAGCTCCAGCCATGCCTTCATAGTTCCTTTCTGCAGGTTGTGCCTGTGAAAATGAACTCACTTTTTTTCTTTATTTTCTAAGATAGTGAGAACATAAATCTGCTTGAGGATGCATAGATAACTTACAACTTAGAAAATAAGTTATAAAATTAAATGTCATACTGCCTGAAGCAATTTATAGATTCAGTGCTATCTCCATCAAGCTATCACTAACTTGCTTCACAGAATTGGAAAAAACAAAAACTACTTTAAACTTCATATGGAACCAACAAAGAGCTGGCATAGCCAAGACAATCCTAAGCAAAAAGAACAAAGCTGGAGGCATCACATTACCTGACTTCAAACTATACCACAAGGCTACAGTAACCAAAACAGCATGGCACCAGTACCAAAACAGATATATTGACCAATGGAACAGAACAGAGGCCTCAGAAATAACAGCACACGTCTACACCATCTGATATTTGACAAACCTAACGCAAACAAGCAATGAGAAAAAAGATTTCCTATTTAATAATTGATGTTAGGAAAACTAGCTAGCCTTATGCGGAAAACTGAATACATACCTCCTGAAATGTTCAACATATGTCATCCTCACTGCTCAATCTATACAATTATTTTTAATCTTAAAATAATCTCCATAAAAATCCTGGAAGAAAACCTGGGCAATACCATTCAGGACATAGGCATGGGCAAAGATTTCATGTCTAAAACACCAAAAGCAATGGAAACAAAAGCCAAAATTGACAAATGGTATCTAATTAAACTAAAGAGCTTCTGCACAGCAAAAGAAACTATCATCAGAGTAAACAGGCAACCTATAGAATGGGAGAAAATTTTTGCAATCTGCCCATCTGACAAAGGGCTAATATCCAGAATCTACAAAGAGCTTAAACAACTGTACAAGAAAAAAAAAAAAAAAAAAGAAAAACATCAAAAAGTGGACAAAGGATATGAAGAGACACTTCTTAAAAGAAGACACTAATGCGGCCAACAAATGTGTGAAAAAAATGCTCATGCTCACTGGTCATTAGAGGAACGCAAATCAAAACCACAATGAGATACCATCTCCCACCAGCTAGAATGGCAATCTTTAAAAAGTCAGGAAACAACAGATGCTGGAGAGGGAAGTGGAAAAATAGAAACACTTTAACACTGTTGGTGGGAGTGTAAATTAGTTCAACCATTGTGTAAGATAGTATGGTGATTCCTCAAGGATCTAGAATCAGAAATACTATTTGACCCAGCAATCCCATTACTGGCTATATGCCCAATGGATTATTAATTATTCTATTATAAAGTCACATGCACACATATGTTTACTGTGGCACTATTCACAATAGCAAAGACTTAGAAATATTCTACTATTTATCTTGATCTGGCTTTTTCATTTCTAGATATAAATCTGTAATTCTAACTAACTTCTACCTGTCTGGGTAGAATAAAATAATTAATCAATCAACTTCTGGACTCAAAGACCTTCCAAAATCTGGAAATGCAGTGTTTCCCTGCTTTGAATCCTACACAATAAGAGCTAACATCCTAAAGATAAAATTGGAGATTAAGACCAACTACAACTTGCAATTTTGTGTCATTATTTCTTTCTGTTCCCTTAGATCAAGTCAAAATACGTTGTTGATTTGGACATTTTTCTATTTTTTTTTTTCTGTTAGCCTTGTGCTTGCAACATTGTCCCTGTATACATTACCTCTTTTTTTTAAGTTCAGTTCAAATGCTATTTTCTTGCTGATGCCATTCCTAATCACTTCTTTTATCAAATAAACTATTTTTGCACTCAGATAACATATAATTTCTATCTCTCTTCTGCACTTATAACACATGATCTTATATATTAATTATTCATGTGCTTTCTTATCTCCTGTCATAGGTTGAAACTGTCCAATGAATTAAGTAATAAAAGTGGTATTTAAAGTGAACTTCAGTAGAAATAACCTGCATATGATTGAAGAAAGGCAAATGAATGAAGTGATGAAAAATAGATGACTTAGATTGAAATGATTACCATTAAAGATCTAAAATCAATTATAGAACAAAAAGAATGGCATGTTAAGAGTATTGTGTAGGTGATAATCCTGAATAATATGCTAGCCTGGTAACACTATCCAGGCTCACATTCCAAAGTTTAGTGTTAATATGGCAGAAATAGCCCTATGCTAAAAACACAAAAGCCAAGATATAGTGGAATATTCATAATGCTGCTTATTATTTGGAAGGCCTCGGAAACTTGCAAAAATAAATAAATATATATATATATATAAATAGAAAACACTGCACCTTTCTCATCTACTCCAGCTCTGAGGATCCAGGAGCTGCATGTTACACTAGGATGTCTTAAGTGAAAGGATCCTCTTTGACATAAGTGATAAGCAATGCAGCAGCTCTCTTCCTTGCTTCTGTACATTGCACATTTACATGCCAGGGCTTTGGCATTAAAGTAAGTTGGCATTTTACATGTCTGTCTGTTTGGTCTGTTTACATGTGTTACTTACCACTTTAGCAATCCTGCTGTGACATCATTTCAAAGTCTTGCTCATACTCTTCTTCAACCCCAAGACTTACAGAAGCTCATCACTGTATTTCACTAAAACATTATAGTACGGAAAGAAAGAGCTTCTTACTCTTTTCCTTCCGTATCTACTCCTCTTTCTCCCTTTATCATCTATTAAGATGGACATAAACAAGGAGCACTCTGAAAAGCTAATGGGTACTTCTATTACTGCTGTTACATTATCTCAAAAATTTTTTGAAAATATTTCCAATTTATTTGAACCTTCTGAAATCACAATTCTTTTTTTACTGATTTATTTCTCTGTCATGCTTATGAACTACACTTATTTGGTGAAAAGGAGCCAATACATTCTTACTACAATCCAGAGAAATTAGAAAATTCATTTTCTTTGCAACATCAAAAAGACACAATTTTGCTATGTAAGATCACCTTAGACTAATCTGTGTTGCTATGGCACAGATGATTTGGAGCAAGGGCTAAAAACAGTTGCCGACTCATTTCTCCTAAGGCCGTTGAAATACTTGTCAACAGGAAATGTGGAGTCTTGATTAGACTAGTGTAATTGTATTCCCATAACATAGCTTCTGTGAGCCAAATTTTCTCATCTGCAAAAAAATGAAGCTAAAATACCTACCCAGGAGGATTTTGTTTTTTTTTTTTTAAGATTAAATGATGTAGGATACACAAAATACCCAGTCTGTAACAGGAACTCAAAAATGTTTCTCCATTTCTTCATATTTGTCTGAGTACATGTGAATAAAACCCAATTTAGAAACAACTGAAATTGCTTTTAAAAGATTGATACTAACATTTTTTGAAAGAATTTTTTACTAACTTTCTTACAAACATCTGTGAATAAAAATAGCTGGAAAATGCCAAATAAAATTCTTAAATATTCAGATAAGCAAAGATCTGCTATGTAATTTATACTTAGCAAATTCTAAGGTAGTCACTCTACCAACACTCATTTGCATTGTGGATTTTTTATTCTCCATGGAGGCAATCATATGATTTTTTTTTTACTAGATTATGAATAGTTCTAAACAGTACATAGCCCACCCCCATTATTGATCATAAGCTCAATAATTCACATCCCCATGATTTCTTTTCAAGACATCCTCATTATTGCAGTGAGCAAAACAGTTGCTTGCAATAAAATTTTAACAAAAGAGAGAGGAATAAAAAGGAATTACATTTTTCCTATTAAATCACATGATGAAGTTGTTGAAATGGGAAATCAGATGGGTGTGTTTACTATTAATAGAGGCAAACCATGTAGATACCATGAGAAAAGTTGTGTGTCTGTCTGTGTATTCAAGTGTAAAAGAACCATGCTGACAACCTGATTTAAACAGAAACATTTTACAATTTGTCTAAAGAAGAAATTGGTTCTCATTTTATAAATTTTAAATATTAAGTCTTTTGAAGCAGATATATCCTATTTCAAGTTAGCAAATAAAATTTGCTTTTGTTTGCTTTTGCTACATTGAGATAAGATTTGAATATTTCAAGTTGTGTTATGTTACCTTTTATTTTTTTCATTTTGTTTATCCTTTTTAATTTTTTTTGTTAAGTTTACATGTAATCAAATATGTATACATTAGAGACAGCTGGATTTTCTTGAAGACCCGAAGTTTGACAAAGGATGGAGAATAAGTTAGCACAAAGTAGAGTTTTTCAGTTATAATTATGGAAACAGGCATTGCGTTCATGAATAAGTACAACTGGCTGTAATAGAGAAGTATCAGAAATGAATTCTTAATTCCTGTCAATTTTATATAGTCATTAATCTCTCTTTCAAAAAAAATCAGCATCTTTCTTAAATAAATCATTTTCTTTTCACCTTGTAAGCTAATTTTTTAAATGATTAAATTGATGACATTGATAAACAATGGTTCATTTTAAATTAAGATATCTGTGTTCAGATCTCAGCTCTGCTTCATATTACTGTCTATTGGGTGTACTTGCCCTACTTGATTTGTTTTTCTCTTGGATGGGAATGATACATCTCAAACAATTGATATAAATATTATGTAAGACACAACAGAGGAAAATTGCTTAGTGTGGTATCTAACACATTGTAAGAACTTGATAATGCATCGCTATCACTATAGGTCAGATTGATTACTGAAGCTAAATATAATATTCAGTAGATACTTAATGCTTTACCTATTCATGATGTCTTACCTACGGCATTATATTTTCCATGTAATGTACAATACAATTGCAGCAAGTTTAGCTGAATTTCCCATCCTGGAATCTACTCCCATACTCATTTTTACCCTCCTATTGTGAGTAAAAACTTGTCTGCCATAAAAGCCATCATATATCTTGGTCTAATTGGCGATGGGATGACAGGTCTATGGACTGCAGGATGATGGGACAGGGAATATTCACATACAATTTACTTTCCATGTGTGTATTAATTAAACAAATATGTATGTCAGATATTGTTGGATTCTGGAGTTAGAGCAATGTGCAAGAGGAGGGAAGACCCTGCTTTAGTAACATTTATATTCAAGTGGCTAAAATACTGTGTGATAGATTATATTATCGTTTGCACTTTTTCATTTTTCTCTTTTTTAAAAGAGGATTATACATCTCCAACTATTTCCATGTGACTTGCCCATATATCCCATGGGATACGCAGATATACATATATAGATACAGACATAGGTAAAGATATGATATAGAAAGCTAGATAGGTATCTCCTGATCTCATTTGCTTTGGTTTTAGTTATGGGACTGGTTCTGAACGATGGAATATGAGTGGATATGATATGAACCATGTCCAAGCAGAAGTTTCCAATAATGTCACAAGTCTCTCTCTCTCTATTAAAAGAATATATGTATCTGCATAAGAATGAGATTTCAATTTGATGCCTAAGATGAAATAACTCACGGAACAGAGCTATATCTTACCCACAGATTGCCATAGATTGTCATAGAGCCATAAGACCATAACTGCAGCCTCTGATAGCATACATGTAATGTGACAGAGAAATAAACCATTATTGTTATAAGACACTGTGACTTGAAGTTATTGGTGGCCATGGTCAAGCTGACAAATACAGATAATAAATAAAGAAGTAACACTTCATAAAGTGCTGATATTTAATATCAACATGGTAAAATGGCATAAAAATATCTAAAAAGTAATTTAGATATCTTGGTGAGGGAATGCCTCTCTGTTGAAAACAGGTCCCCAAATCTGGCCATAAACTGGCCCCAAAACTGTCCATAAACAATCTCTACAGCACTGTGACATGTTCATCATGGCCATGACACCCACGCTGAAGGCTATGTGTTTACCACAATGAGGGCAAGTAACACCTAGCCCACCCAGGACAGAAAATCGCTTAAGGTATTCCTAAGCCAAAAACAATAGCATGAGCAATCTTTGCCTTAAAGATATGTTCCTGCTGCAGATAAGTAGCCAGCGTCCATCCCTTTGTTTACAATGCATCCCTTTGTTTCCCATAAGGAATACTTTTAGTTAATCTATAATCCATAGAAATAATACTTATCACTGGCTTGCTGTCAATAAATATGTTTGGGGCTCTCAGCTCTGAAGGCTGTGAGTTCCCTGATTTGCCACTCCACACTCTATATTTCTGTGTGTGTTTCTTTAATTCCTCTAGCACCACTAGGTTAGGGTCTCCTTGAATAAGCTGTTCTTGGCAAGTGGTTCCCATATGTGGGTGGTCGAACCCAGGTTGAAGGGTCACTGAAGTGATGGTTGGAGAACGTGGAGAACACTCTTAAGCAATCCCTGTGGTGAGTAAGAAGGGCAGCTTGGAAGCATCAGGGTAACAATGGGACAAGTGTGGGCTCTGGTTCGTTCCACCTTGGAACCTTTTCACACTAATGATGAAGAGGAAGGAAAGTACAAAAAAGTAACAGAAGAGATGACAGAGCAGGTTTGTTTGCCAGTTAAATCTAAAGTGGCAAAGGAGGGAGAGGTTTGTCCCTGACCCTTCTGCACCCACTCATTACTTTTAAGAAAAAGAGTGGCCTGACCCTCCAGATCTTTCTTTTCCGGAGTACAGTGGGCAAAATGTGGTTGCCCCAGTGACTGTTAGAGCAGCACCTTGAGTGACCCGCTCTCAATTCCATGCAGGCAGGAATCCAGCAAGCTAGAAAAGACGGTGATTTAGAGACTTGGCTGTTCCCTGTTAGAATACACCCACTAGATCAACAGGCAAATATTACAGCTACATTTAAGCTTTTTCCCTTTAAATGTGGGCAATTCCATGAGGGGCCCTTCCCAGGCCCTGATCCAAACCGGGGCATTTCCAGCTCAGGCCATTCCCTCACCCCTGCACAATGTCTGTCCCCTGAACAGCTGGTAGTGCCACAGTATATTTATGCTGCACAAAAGCTGTGAGCCTTCTGCCTGGAGAATCCCCACAAAAAGTTCCAACAGGGGTCTGTGGACCCTTGCCAACAGGGATGATAGGATTATTTATAGGTAGATCTAGTTTTAATTTTAAAGGAGTGCAAGTACATACAGGAGTTATTGATTCAGATTACGATGGGGAAATTCAAACTGTTATGTCCACTTCTGTTCCCTGGAAAGCAGAGCCAAGAGAGTGTATAGCACAGCTCCTGATTGTGCCATATGTGGAAATGGGTAAAAGTGAAATTAATTGAACAGGAGGATTTGGAAGCACAAATAAACAAGGCAAATCAGCTTATTGGGTGAATCAAATTACTGATAAACATCCTACCTGTGAAATAACCATTCGGGGAAATAAATTTAAAGGTTTGGTAGATACTGGAGTGGATATTTCAATCATTTCTCTACAGCACTGGCCATCCACATGGACAATCCCACCTGCTCAATTTAACATAGTTGGAGTTGGTAAAGCCCCTGAAGTATATCAAAGTAGTTATATTTTTGCATTGTGAAGGGCCCCGTGGACAACCTGGGACTATTCAATGAATTGTAACTTCAGTACCAATAAATTTATGGGGGAAAGATTTATTACTACAACGGGTAGCACATGTTTTAATTCCAGAGCAATTATACAGGCCTCAAAGTCAATATATGATGCATGAAATGGGGTATGTCCCTTGTATGGGACTAGGAAAAAATTTGCAAAGTATGAAGGAACTGCTTCAAGCAGAAAGATAAAGTTCCCGCCAAGGTTTAGGATATCATTTTTGATGGTGGCCATTGTGAAGCCTCCAGAACCTATACCTTTAAAATGGTTAACAGATAAGCCAATTTGGATAGAACAATGGTCACTGAGTAAAGAGAAACTGGAAGCTTTAGATGAATTAGTTACTGAACAATTAGAAAAAGGACACATAGCTCCAACATTTTCTCCTTGGAATTTTCCAGTTTTCATAATTAAGAAAAAATCAGGTAAATGGAGAATGTTAACTGACTTAAGAGTCATTAATTCAGTTATACAACCTATGAGGACATTGCAGCCAGGACTGCCTTCTCCTGCTATCATTCCAAAAAATTGGCCTTTAATAGTCATAGATTTAAAAGACTATTTCTTTACTCCCTAGCTGAGTAAAACTGTGAACGGTTTGCATTTACAATTCCTGCGGTAAAAAACCTGCAGCCTGCTAAGGTTTTTCACTGGAAAGTGTTGCAACAAGGCATGTTAAACAGTCCAACAATTTGCCAGACTTACATAGGGTAAGCAATTGAACCAACTCGTAAAAATTTCAGTGTTACGTTATTCGTTATATGGATGATATAATTTGTGCTGCCCCCACTTGAGAAATATTGCTCCAATGTTACGGTCACTTGCAAAACTTAATTTCTCACACCAGTTTAGTTATAGCTCCTGATAAAATTCAGACTACCAGTCCTTAGTCCTACTTGGGGACCTTAGTAATGACACAACCGTTGTGCCACAGAAAGTAACCATATGTAGGGATCAATTGAAAACATCAAATGACTTGCAAAAATGACTAGGGGACATTAATTAGATACGACCTGCTCTAGGCATTCCTACCTATGTCATAGGTAACCTATTTTCTATCTTAGAGGAGATCCCAGTCTCACTAGCCCTCAGCAATTAACAAAAGAAGCTGAGGCAGAGCTGCAGCTAATTAAGAAGTAAGTCCGTAAAGCTCAAATAAATAGAATAGATCCAGAGAAAACTCTAGATTTGCTATTTTTTTCAGCTCAGCATTCACCTACTGGTGTTACTGTTTAAGAGCAATATCTTGTAGGGTTGCTTTTTCTTCCATATACTAATTCACGGACTCTAACACCTTAGTAGTGATCAAATCACTACTATGATAGGGACTAGGACAACTCGGATTGTTAAATAGCGTGGATATGATCCTGGAAAAATTATTGTCCCTCTCATGAAGGCATAAATACATCAAGCTTTTATAAATAGTCTTACTTCGCAAACCCATTTAGCTGACTTTGTGGGTATTCTCAATAATCATTTTCCTAAAATGGAACTGTTTCCATTTTTGAAATTAGCTAATTGAATTATCCCTAAAAAAATAAATTTAAACCAATTGAAGGTGCTGAGAATATTTTTACAGATGGGTCTAGTAATGGTAAATCTTCTTATTCTGGCTTGAAAGGTAAAGTTTTCAGATGCCTTATACTTCAGTTCAAAAAGCAGAGCTTGTAACTGTAATTGAGATATTGACTGCTTTTGATATGCCTACTAATGAGATCTCTGATTTTTTATATGTGGCTCATCCACACAATTAATTGAAAATGCTCAGTTATGATTTCATACAGATGAACAACTGATGATTATTTACTCAACTTGAAACAGCAGTTAGGAGTAGAATCCATCCTTTTTACATCACTTACATTAGGGCTCATACACCTCTTCCAGGACCTTTGACTAAAGGGAATCAAATGGCTGACTGTCTAGTGGCTACTGCAATATCTACTGCCAGACACTTTCACAATTTAACCCAAGTTAATGCCTCTGGTCTCAAACACGGATACAACATCACCTGGAAAGAAGCTAAAGCTATTATCCAGCGATGGTCAACTTGCCAAATGGTACATTCCTCATCCTTTACTGGAGGAGTTAATCCTCGAGCATTCATACCAAATTCTCTTTGGCAAATGGATGTTACACATGTTCCCTCATTTGGGAGACACATGTACATGTATTGTGGACACATTTTCTCACTTTGTCTGGGCTACATGCCAATCAAGAGAGTGTTCTGCCTGTGTTAAACATCACCTTTTGCTGTGTTTTGCGGTGATAAGCATTCCAGCTTCAATTAAAACATACAATGCCCTAGACTGTACTAGCCAAGCTCTAGCTACATTTTTCTCTATATGGAACATTAAACACATTACTGGCATCCCATATAATTCTCAAGGAGAAGTCATAGTAGAAAAAATGAATCTCTCCCTGAAACAGCAGTTGCCAAAGCATAAAGGGGAGAAATAGGGACCGTGGGATGCCCCATATGCAACTGAATCTAGCTTTATTGACTTTAAATTTTTTCAACCTGCCTAAAGGCCAGATGCTATCAGCAGCTGAACAGCATCTACAGAAACCAGCTGCAAAGACAGAAGCAGAACAACTGGTTTGGTGGAGAGATCCAATAACACAAAGTTAGGAAATAGGTAAAATAGTAACTTGGAGTAGAGGTTATGCTTGTGTTTCTCCAGGTCCGAATCAACAGCCGATTTGGATACCATCAAGACACCTGAAAACTTATAATAAGCCAGATGCTGAGGAAGAGATTCCAGGAGGATTCCCGAGGAACCCCCAGTTGCGGCCATGTCGAGGCTGATGCTGAGGGGGACCCCAACTGTCACGAGCAACACCCATTGAACACAGCCACCCACCTGGGGACAGATCAAGAAGCTGTCACAGATGGTGGAAGAAAACCTGAGGAAAGTGGGATAACCAGTCACAATGGGTAATTTAATGAAAACTATGATACCATTGCTGTGAATATTCCTTCAACAAGAGCTGACACAGAGAACAATTATACTTATTGGGCAAATTTATCAATCTTGGTTGGAAATAATGCCTGGATGTAATCACTCTATGACACAGTTACACATGGTTTCTGATCTCAATATTTACCATAATAAATCTGCTCCTGTAATTGAGGCATACCACCCTCAAAAACCTATTTGTAAACAGAATGGAACATGGCCAGAAAAAATGAATGTACTTCTTTGGGAAAATTGCATTGCAGAACAGATAGAGGTGCTGAGCAACAATTCCTATGGAATCATTATTGATTGGTCCCCTAAGGGGATGTTTAGCTTGAATTGCACCTCTCGGTTTGCATGCCATGACCACACTATGTTCAGCTGGTCTGAACAAAACAGCCAGATGGTAGAAATGGTAAGAAGCATGGCAGGAGTTCCTATTATCTGGAAACATGGCAGTATAGTGGCACCTCAACCTCAAATGATATGGCCCACTGTAGGAGCTAAACATAAGGATTTGTGGAAACTATTAATGGCTCTTAAATAAGATCAGAATTTGGGAAAAAAGAAAAAAAAAAAAAAAAAAAAACATCTAGAAGGACATTCTACAAACTCATCTTTAGATATTGAAAAATTGAAAGAAGAAATATTTAAAGCATCCCAGGCACACCTGACCTTAATGCAAGGAACTGGAGTGCTTGAAGGAGCTGCAGACAGATTAGCAGTTATTAACACGTTAAAATAGATAAAGACACTTGGAGGCTCTGTGATTTCAATAATGATTGTGTTTTTAATCTGTGTTGTTTGTCTTTGTCTTTGTATAGTCTGTAGATGAGGATCCCGACTCCTGTGAGAAGTAGCTCACTGTGAAAAATCTGCCTTTGCTTTTATCACTTTGTAAAACAAAAAAGGGTGACATGTTGAGAACAGGCCCTCAAATCTAGCCTTAAAGTGGCCCCAAAACTGGCCATTAACAAAATCTCTGCAGCAGTGTGACATGTTTGTGATGGCCATGATGCCCATGCTAAAGGTTGTGTGTTTACCAGAATGAGGGCAAGCAACACCCGGCCCACTCAGGGTGGAAAAATGCTTAAAGGCATTCCTAAGCCACAAACAATATCATGAGAAATCTGTGCCTTAAAGACATGTCCCTGCTGAAGATAACTAGACAGAGACCATCCCTTTGTTTTGGCCCATCTCTTTGTTTCCTATAAGGAATACTTTTACTTAATTTATAATCTATAGAAATAATGCTTATCACTGGCTTGCTGTCAATAATATGTGGGTCAAATTCTGTTTGAGGCTCTCAGCTCTGAAGACTACGAGTTCCCTGATTTGCCACTACACACTCTATATTTCTGTGTGTGTGTCTTTAACTCTTCTAATGCCGCTGGGTTAGGGTCTCCACGACTGAGCTGGTTTTGGCACCTCTCTAAAGTCAAGACATTTAAGCTGAGATCTGCTGGAAAAGTCATCAAAGAAAGTCAGAAGGAAGACCATTAAAACAGTTGGAAAACATTGCAAAAGCCCTCAAGCAAGAAAGGTCGTGATACAAAAAGAGTATGATGAATCCAAGGACACTGAAAATGCAATTGTGGCCTTCTAAGTACAGTATGTAAGAAAGAGAGTGGCAAGGGACAAACTTATGCAGTTACACCAGTTCTTGTGGGGCTTTATATTATAAATTAGGTTCAATACTTTAGATTTTATAAAATGTCACTGGAAATGTAAAAACAGAATAGGAATATCCAATTTTCATTTTGAACAAATTACTCAGACAGCTATTTTGACAACTATTTTTAAAAAAGCAATAGTAGACTGAGATGTATTTGTAACTTCTGAATAGTCAAGGTAAGATGTGTTGATGACTTGATTAGAGTTAATAAATAATTTCCATTTTACTCCTGTTGCCCTCCAGAGTTCTGGGTTCATTTCTCTTTTGCTTTAGCTAAGCTGATTGCAAGGATCTTTTCAGGAGTGGTAGAGTCTACTTCATTCAAAAGTGATTATTGTCTGATTAATCCTTGGGTCAACTTTTGTCTCCATCAAACAAGATAAAATGCCTCATATATGAGGCAAAGTTATTTTATGTTACCTTTCATGATTTTGAAGAAGCATTCCTATAGCTTCTGCTGCCAATTCAACTTTTAAAAAATTATCTGGGCCATAATATATCTTGTCCTTTTCCACCATGAAACATCATGATCTATTTACAAATTACCCTTGTGATGAGATAGAAAAGAGCATTTTGCAAGTGTTTTGTTTTTTGTATTTAAAAGTAAAGGTTGTTAGATTTTAAAAGCAGATAAAAAAATATCAAACTGATTGGCAAGCTTTATTTTTCCTACACACTCTAGAACTCTAGAACTTGCTCATCTTGCTTAACTGAAATTTTACACCCATTAACCAGCAATTTTACATTTTCTCCTCCTCTCAACTCCAGGCAATCAGTATTGCACTCTTTGTTTCTATGAGTCTGACTAGTTTTGTTACCTTATATAAGCAGAATCATACAGTATTTATATGATTAACTTATTATATGCTGTCTTCAGTTTCATCCATGTTGTTGCATATGGCAGGAATTCTTTATTTTTTAAGGATGAATAATATTCCCTTGTTTATATATCACGTTTTCTTTGTTCACTTATTCATTGGAGGAATGGGTTATTTCTATGTCTTGATCATTATGAATAATACTGCAGTGAATATGGGGGTTGCCTTGTGCTTTTGGTATTATGTTTAAGAAATCATTGACAAGACCAACATCATAAACATTAATTTCCTATGCTTTATTCTGAGATGCTTTTGAGTTCCATGTCTTACATTTGTCTTTAATTCATTTTGAGTTGATTTTTGTATATGGTGTAATTCAAGGGCCTAATTTCATTCTTTAGCATGTAAATTTTTCTAGCACCATTTGCTGAAGAAATTATACTTTCCTTATTCTGTATTCCTGGAATTCTTGTTGAAGATCAGTGAACTGCACACTGCTGGGCTTATTTCTGATCTCTCTCTTCTGTTCCATTGTTCTGTACATTGTTTTTTATGCTAGCACTCTACTGTTTGAATACTGTAGCTTTAGTAATATATTTGAAATCAGTAAGTATAGTGCCTGCAGTTTTCATCTTCTTTTTCAAGAATTGTTTAACTATTAGGGGTCTTTTGTGATTCCAAATGAATTTGGGGATTTTTTTTTCTATTTCTGTAAAAAGTAGCATTGAGATTTTGATTGGGGTTTCATCAAATCTGTAGATTGCTTTTGATAATATGGACATTTTAACAATATTAAGTTCCAATCTGTTAACACAGATGTCTCTCCAATGATTAGTGTCTTTAAGTTTTTCATCAACGTTTGTAATTTTCAGTGAACAAGAATTTTCCCTCCTTGGTTAAGTTTATTTCTAAGTGACATGGTTAGGTTTTGTGTTCCCACCCAAATCTTAACTTGAATTACAATTCCCATAATCCTTAGAATCCCCACATGTCATGGGAGAGACCAGGTGGAGGTAACTGAATCATGGGGGTGGGTTCCCCCGTGCTATTCTCATGATAGTGAGGGAGTTTTCATGGGATCTGATGGTTTAAAAGTGGAAGTTTTCCATGTTCTCTCTCTCTCTCTCTCTCTCTCTCTCTCTGTGGTGCCACCTTGAGAAGAAGATGCTTGCTTCTTTTTGCCCTCTGCCATGATTGCAAATTTCCTAAGGTCTCCCTATCCATGATAAACTGTGAGCAAATAAACCTCTTTCCTTTATAAATTATCCAGTTATGGGCAGTTCCTTATAGCAGCATGAAAATAGACTAATACACTACATATTTTATTTTTTATTGTATTATAAGTGGAATTGTTTTCTTTTTTTGTTGTTGTTTTTTTTTTGAGATGGAGTCTCGCTCTGCCACCCAGGCTGGAGTGCAGTGGCCAGATCAGCTCACTGCAAGCTCTGCCTCCTGGGTTTACGCCATTCTCCTGCCTCAGCCTCCCGAGTAGCTGGGACTACAGGCACCCACCACCTCACCCGGCTAGTTTTTTGTATTTTTTTAGTAGAGACGGGTTTCACCGTGTTAGCCAGGATGGTCTCAATCTCCTGAACTCGTGATCTGCCCGTCTCGGCCTCCCAAAGTGCTGGGATTACAGGCTTGAGCCACCGCGCCCAGCCTTGGAATCGTTTTCTTAATTTCCTATGTAGTTTTTTATTGCAACTAGTTTTTGTAGACTGATTTTGCATCCTGTAATTTTACTAACTTTATTTTTTAGTTCTAATAGATGTTTGTGTTATCTTTAGTGTCTTATAGATATAAGATAAGGTAATTCTCTAACAGATAAATTTTACTTCTTCCTTTCTGATTTAGAAAACTTTATTTTTTTCCACAGTGTAAGATATCAGCTGAATCTCTATTACATATTGCCTTTATTATGTTTAGGTAAATTATTTTACTTATGTTTTTGAGAGTTTTTAATATTTAAAGGGTTGTGAACTTTGTCAATATTTTGAGATGATCATGTGATTATTTTTTCATTCTGTTAATGTGCTATATCACCTTAATTGGTTTGTATATTTGGGACTATTCTTGCATCCTGGGAGTAATGCCACTTGGTCATGGTGTATCATGCATTTAATACTGTATTAGGTCATTTTCACGCTGCTAGAAAGAACTTCCCAAGATTGGGTAATTTATTAAGGAAAGAGGTTTAATTGACTCACTGTTCAACATGCACAGCAAAATCTCAGGAAACTTACAATAATGACGAAGGCAAAGGAGAAGCAAGGCACCTTTCACACAAGTCGGAAGAAAGGAGAAATGAGCAGGGGAACTGTCAGACACTTACAGAAACATCAGATCTCATGAGAAGTCACCACTATTAGAAGAATCGCCACTGTAATCCAATCACTTCCCACCAGTTTCCTCCCTTAACACCTGGGTTTAACAATGTAAGATGAGATTTGGGTAGGGGACAAACAGTTAAACCATATCAAATATATTGTTGAATTTGGTTTGCCAGTATCTTGTTGAGGATTTTTGCATCTGTATTCATCAGGGATACTGGCATATATTTTATTTTCTTGTAGTTTTTCTGGCATTGGTATCAGGGTAATGCTTGCTTCATGAAATGAGTTTGAAAATGTTCCTTATTTTCCAAATTCTTGGAAGATTTTGTGATGGGTTGATGCTAATTATTCTTTAAATATTTAATAGCATTTAACCCTGAAGCCATCTGGTCCAGTTCTTTTCTTTGTTGGGAGGATTTTTCAATATGAATTTTATCTTCTCATTTAATATTGTGATAATGACTGAGTTCTCATGAGATCTGATGATTTTATAAAGGACTTTTCTCTCTTTGCTCAGAACTTCTCCTTCCTGCCACCATGTGAAGAAAGACATGTTTGCTTCCTCTTCTACCATGATTGTAAATTACCTGAGGCCTCTCTGACCCTGGGGCACCATGAATCAATTAAACCTTTTTTTTTTTTTTTTTTTTTTTTTTTTTTAATAAATTACCCAGTCTCAGGTATGCTTTTTATTAGCAGCAAGAGAATGGACTAATACAGTCTCCATATTTGGTCATCCGTCTGGATGATCTATCTGTTTTGAAAATATAGTGTTGAAGTCCTTTACTGTTATTGGATTGCTGTTTATTTCTCCCTACAATTCTGTCCATATTTGCTGTATATATATGTATGTTCTCTGATGTTAGGTGCACATATATTTATTATTGTTATGTCTTCCTAATAAATTGACCTTTTTATAATTATATGATGACCTTCTTTGTCTTTTGTGATGGTTTTTGACTTAAAGTCTTTTTTCTGTTATAAATACAACTATAATTTCTGTTGAAAATCTTTTTCCACCCATTGGCTTTCAGTTATATGTGTTCTTAAAGGTAAAGTAAGCCTCATATATATAATATCTTTGGATCTTTTAAATTTTATTTTAATTCCTTTCAGCCACTATATATTTTGTATTGGGGAGTTTAATCTATTTATGTTTAAGGTAATTATTGCCAAGGAAGGACTTAGTATTGCCATTTTGTAATTGTGACCTGTTTGCCTTATATTTCTCTCCACCTTCTTTTCCTTTTGTGACATCTTCCTTTGTGATATGTTGATATTTTTGTGTTAATTATTCATCAATACATTTTCTTCACTTTTGTGTACTTTCTAGAGATGTTTTCTTTATGGTTTTGGTAAAGCATACATAAATCATCTTATAATTATAACAACCTATTTTAAGATGGCAGCAACCTAACTTCAATCGAATACAAAAATTGTTACATTATACTTTCCCACACTTTAAGTTATTGATATCATAATTTATGTCTATTTATGTTATTTATTTATAACATATTTTCAACTTTATTTTATTTTAAATATGTTTTCTTTATCTTTTAGAGTAGAATTAACTTATATGAGCACCACCATTATGGTATTACAGTAATTTGTGTTTGTTTATATATTTACCAGTGAATTTATACTTTAATATACTTTTGTGTTATTGTTTAGTGTCCCTTTCAACATGAAGAACTCCTCTTAGCATTTAGTAAAATAGGTGTACAACCGCCTCAGTATTTGTTTGTATGGGAAAACATTTATCTCTCTTTTATTGTTGAACGATGGTTTTACTGATTGCAATATTCTTGATTGGCTTTTTTTTTTTCTTTCTGCATTTTGAACATATTGTTTCACTTCCTTCTGTCCTGCAAAGTTTCTATTGATAAATCCACTGATAGATATACGGAGTTTCTCTTTATGCCATAATTCATTTTTCTCTAGGTAATTTCAAAACTTTATTTTAGTCTTGAAATTTTAACAATTTCATTATAATGTTTCTCTGTGTATAATTCTTTGATTTCATTTTATCTGGGGCCATCAGGCTTTGTGAATCTGTAGATTTATTTCTCTCCTCACAATTAGGAAATTTTTATCCATTTTTTTAAAACATAGGCTGTTCTTTTCTTCACCTCCTGAGAATCTCGTAATGTTTTTATTCATTGATTGGTGATATCCCATAGTCCTTTAATTTTTTTTTGGGGGGGGGGTGGGTGTTCCTTTTCATTTATTTTCCTTTTTTCTTTATTAACTGGAAGATTTGTTATAATCTCTTCTGAAATATTGCTGACCCTTTTTTCTGCTTGATTTGTCTGATGCTGAACCCTGCTAATGTGTTTTTATAAACTATTGTATCTTTTTTTATTTCTAGGATTTTTATTTAGTTTTTTTATACTTTCTATTTCTTTATTGGTATTCTCATTTTGTTTCTTGATTTTCCTGATTTTGTTAATCATCTACTTGTTCTCTCGTAACTCACTGAACATCTCTAATATTATTATTTTGAATTATTTGTCAGGTAATTTGTAGATTTTTATCTCTTTAAGTTGACTGTTGGAGATTCATTGGGTTCCTTACACTGGGTCTTATTTTCTTAATTATTTGTTTTGTGTAGTTCTGTGTTGGTATTTGTCCAGTTGAAGAAACAGCCATTTCTCCTATCTTTACAAACTGGCTTTAATAAGAAAAATCCTGGGCCAGGCAAGGTGGCTCATGCCTGTAATCCCAACGCTTTGGAGGGCTGAGGTGGGTGAATCACGAGGTCAGGAGTTCAAGACCAGTCTGGCCAACATGATGAAACCCTGTCTCTACTAAAAACATAAAAAATTATCTGGGCATGGTAGCGGGCACCTGTAATCCCAGCTACCAGGGAGGCTGAGGCAGGAGAATCACTTGAATTCAGGAGGCAGAGGTTGCAGTGAGCCAAGACTGCTGCACTGCACTCCAGCTTGGATGACAGAGTGAGATTCTGTCAAAAAAAAAAAAAAGGAAAGAAAGAAAGAAAAGAAAAGTAAAATCCTTCACCAGTGAGCCTGTTTAGACATTCTGGATGCTTCTTAACTTTATCTACAAATATGTCTTCTCTAGAAGTGTGTATTTTATTCATAATTAGAGAAATATACAAGTTTTTTTTTTTTTTTTTTTTTTTTTCTGGAACTTGTACTCTCTTTTCCACTTTGGTGTCAGACTACTGTTTCATAAGCCGGGATGTTGGAGGCACACTCCACCCTTCTCCCTCCTTCAGGGGAAGCCTCAGATGCTGCACCTTCTTTCAATTTTGCAAAGCTGTGCTTCACATAGAAAGTCACTCACCCTTTTCCTTTGTTTAAGGTGCTCCCAAGGAACTAAACTATGTTGGTTTTGACAGTGCTGTAAGTGAGGTGAGAAAGGAACTGGTATATAGGGTATCAAATAAAAAAGCAGGGACATTGGATGCATACTCCATTCTCTCTTTCCCACAAAAGGAACAGAGGTGGACTGGAGCAATCTCTCTCAATTCTGAGATAAACTGTCTTGTAGGAGGGATTGATGTGAGTTAAATTAAAATGCACTTCTTAATAATTCTAATATAGCTGATCTTGGCTTTGTGTTGACCTGGGACACTAGAAGTTCTGAACTTGATCCCGGACTTCTCATTAAGGTATTTTAATTAACATATCTTTGTAAATTGGCATTTCTGTGAGAAAATGAAGTCTATAACTCCCGACTATCTCATCTTTTTGACGTCATTCACTACTTTGTTGTTGTTTACGATAATGTAATTATATCTGTGTTATGTTTATAATAATTTTGAAGGTATTGAGAATAAATTTTATCATTAAAACTATTTCAAAGTTTTGTTCAACACTAACTTATAATTGACCCAATTCCTTTAAATTTTAGGTAAAGTTATGTGTATTAATAATATATTTTAATTTATTCAATTTTGTATCCCCAGTATTTTTTTATTGCATTCTTATTGTGTTTACTTTATCAAGTTATGTTGTTTCTTAAGGGATAAAATTTTTGTTTTTATATTTTTCTGTATTCTTTATGCAAGACATTTTCTTCAATCACTTTTCACAAGCTTTGTAATGTTAGCTTTTAATGAATACTGATTTTTCTATAAAATTGAAAAATTAAAATGTATAAGTTTAAATATATATACTTTAAAGTGTGTGTTTATTTTTTAAATATCATATATGAATTATTTCTCAGAGTGTTTTTCTCAGTGTCTTATTATACTTTATTTAGTATTATTTTTACTGAATTATTTTTATGCTTCTAAGCATCTCAGTCTTACTAGGAATGTTTTATAATAACAAACAATAGTTTCTTTTTGGTAGCCTCTTTCTTTGTTGTCTTAAATGTAACACGCTTCTTTTATAATCTTATCAACAAAAAGAAAAATGTCTCCAACATTTATTTATTTTCTTCTTCCATGTGATTTTTTTTAATTTTCTTGCTACAATTATTTACTTCTAAACCCAAAATAAGGCTATTAAATTAACAAAAAATGCGTTAAAACTTTTAAAAATGAAATATTTGAGATCACTCATTCAGCAAAAGAGTTTATGGCTTTATCTTTCTAAAGAAAACTGATTAATTTATTGCTAGAGTCTTTGTATGTACATACTCCAAAAACCTATACACCCCATTTCAGAAAATTGCTTACCATAGAACCAAATGAATTAAATAGAATGTTTCAAATCATCTCATAATTAAATAGCTTTGGCTTCTATACTGCTTTGTATAGATCTACTAAACCCATCATAGACTCATGAGATTGGAAGAATTAAATAAGTTAATATATATAATTCACTGAAAACAATCCTGAAATATAATAAATTCTCAGAGATAGTAACAATTATCTCTACCAAATAAATGTTGTATTATTCCATTTTCACACTGCTGATAAAGACATACCCATATAAAGACTGGATAATTTATAAAGGAAAGAGGTTTAATACACTGACAATTCCATATGACTGGGGAGATCTCAATCATGGTGGAAGGAGAAAGGCATGTCTTACATGCCAGCAGACAAGCCAGAATAATGATAGTCAAGTGAAAGGGAAATCCCTTATAAAATCATCAGATCTCATGGGACTTACTACCATAAGAAGAGTATGAGGAAAACTTCCCCCATGATTCAATTATCTCCCACTGGATCCCTCCCACAACATGTGGGAATTATGGAAGCTACAATTCAAGGTGAGATTTTGGGCAGCGACACAGCCAAACCATATCATTCTACCCTGGCACCTCACAAAACTCATGTCCTCACATCTCAAAACCAATCATGTTTTCCCAACAGTCCCCCAAAGTTTTAACTCATTTTAGCATTAACTCAAAAGTTAACTCAAAAGGGCAAGTCTTTTCTGCCCATCAGCCTGTAAAATCAAAATCAAGTTAGTTACTTCCTAGATACCATGGGGATACAAGCATTGGGTAAATACAATTATTCCAAATGGGAGAAATTGGCCAAAACAAAGGGGTTACATGCCCCATACAAGTCCAAAATCCAGTGGGGAAGTCAAATTTTAATGTTTCAAAATCATATCCTTTGACTCCATGTCTCACATCCAGGTCACACTGATATAAGAGGTGGTATTCCATGACCTTGGGCAGTTTTGCCTCATGGCTTTGCACCCCGGTCCCCCACTTGGTTGCTTTTATGGGCTAATTTTGAGTGCCTGTGGCTTTTCCAGGTGTACAGTGCAAACTGTCAGTGGATTTGCCATTCTGTGTCATGGAGGACAGTGGCCCTCTTCTCACAGCTTCACTAGGCAGTGCTCCAGTGGGTACTGTGCCTGGGGCTTTAACCCCACATTTCCCTTTAGCACTACCCTGGCAAAGGTTCTCCATGAGGGCCCCACCCCTGCAACAAACTGCAGTCTGGACATCCAGGCATTTCAATACATCCTCTGAAATTTAGGTGGAGGTTCCCCAACCTTAATTATTGGCTTCTTTGTGCCAGGAGGCTCAACACCATGTGGAAGCTGCCAAGACCCTGAAGCCATGGCCCGATCTGAACTGTGGCCCATTTTAGCCATGGCTGGATCAGCTGGGATACAGGGTACCAAACCATTTATTCCTCCTAGTTTTCCAGGTCTGTGATGGGAAGGGCTGTCACAAAGGTCTCTGACATGCACTGGAGAAATTTCTCTCGTTTTCTTTGCATTTAATATTTGGATCCTCATTATGTATGCAAATTTCTGCAGCTGGTTTGAATTTCTCTTCAGAAAATGGATTTTTATTTTATACTGCATTGTCAGGATATATATTTTCCAAACTTTTATTATCTATTTTCATTTTATAACTAAATGCTTTTGATAACACCCAAGCCACCTTTTGAATGGTTTACTTCTTAGAAATTTCTTCCACCAAACACCCTAAATCATCTCTCTCAAGTTGAAAGTTCCACAGATTTCTAGGGCTGGGGAAAAATGCCACCAGTCTCTTTGCTAAAACATAGCAAGAGTCACCCATACTCCCATTCCCAACAAGTTTCTCATCTCCATCTGAGACCACCTCAGCCTCAATTTATTTGTCCATATCATTATCAGCATTATTTTCAAAACCATTCAACAAGTCTCTAGGAAGTTCCAAACTTTTCTCTATTTTCCTGTGTTCTACTAAGCCCTCTAAACTCTTCTAAACTCTGCCTGTTACCCAGTTCCAAAGTCACACCTCCATTTTCAGGTATCTTTACAGTAGTGCCACACTCCAGTACCAATTTACTGTATGAATCAGTTTTCACATTGCTGATAAAGCCATACCCAAGACTGGGAATGTGTAAAGGAAAGAAGTTTTAATGGACTCATATTTCCACATGGCTGGGGAGGTCTCACAATCCTGGGGGAAGGTAAGGAGGAACAAGTCACATCTTACATGGCAGCCGGGAAGAGGGAGAATGAGAACCAAGTGGAAGAGGCTTCCCCTTAAAAAGCCATTATATCTCATGAGACTTATTCACTACCATAACAGTATGGGGAGAACTGCCCATACTGTTGAATTATCTCCCACTAAGTCCCTCCCATAACATATGCGAATTATGTGAGCTACAATTCATTATGAGATTTGGGTGGGGAGACAGAAAAACCATACCAGATGTCAACAATTATTATATCTACCACAACATTATGCAGAATGCCAAGTACATGGTCAGCTATTCATAAATTCTGTTGAATTGAGTGTTTACCTTTTATTGCAGAAGACAGTTTCATTTACGGTTTTATATTGTAAATTAGAAATATTAAAAATACATAAGAAATTTATTTGAATTTTTTTATTCTACCTGGTTTAAAGACCACCTATCAAATCCATTTAATTTTCCATTTGAAAATTTATGTAGGGGCACTTTTATTTGGTACCTGCTCATCCACACAACATTACTTGACTTAATGACTAATTTTAATGACCTGAAATTGAGCCCAAAATATTTTTCAGCACCCTCATTCAACATATAACTCCAGGCTTTAAGGACAAAAAAAAAAAAAAAAAAGTCAGATTACAGGACTACTTCAGAGATATTGACGATTCAGTTCCAACACTACAGTAAAGTAAATTTCACAATAAAGCAAGCCACAAAATATTTTTTGTTTCCCTGTTATATATGTTATGTTTGCACTATAATCTATTAAGTGTGCAATAATATTATGTCAAAAAAGAATGTACATACCTTAAGTTGAAAATTTTTTTGTTGCTAAAAAATGCTAAGAATCATCTGAGCCTTCGATAAGTTGTAGTCTTTTTGCTAGTGGCAAGTCTTACTTCAATGTTGATGACCACTGCCTGGTCAGGGTGCTGGCTGCTGAAGTTTGGGGTGACTGGCATTTTCTTTCTTTTTTTTTTTTTTTTTTTTTGAGACGGAGTCTCGCTCTGTCGCCCAGGCTGGAGTGCAGTGGCCGGATCTCAGCTCACTGCAAGCTCCGCCTCCCGGGTTCACGCCATTCTCCTGCCTCAGTCTCCCGAGTAGCTGGGACTACAGGCGCCCGCCAGGTCGCCCGGCTAGTTTTTTGTATTTTAGTAGAGACGGGGTTTCACAATGTTAGCCAGGATGGTCTTGATCTCCTGACCTCGTGATCCGCCCGTCTCGGCCTCCCAAAGTGCTGGGATTACGGGCTTGAGCCACTGCGCCCGGCCTGGCATTTTCTTAAATAAGACAACAAAGTTTGCCAAACTGACTGAGTGTACTTTTCACAAAATATTTATCTGTAGCACACAATGCTGTTTGATATCATCTTACCCACAATAGAACTTCTTCCAAAATTGGGGTCGATACTGTCTAACTCTGCTGCTGCTTTATCAATTAAGTTATGGATTATTCTAAATCCTTCGTTGTCATTTCAACAATGTTCATGGCATCTTCACCAGGCTTAAATTCCGTGTTGGTAAACCACTTTCTTTGCTTATCCATAAGAAGCAACTCCTCATCTGTACAATTTATATCACGAAATTGTAGAAATTCAATAACATATTCAGTTTCCACTTCTAATTCTAGTTATTTCACTGTTTTCACCACATTATTTCCTTCACGTAAGTCTTGAACCCCTCAAAGTCATCCTTAAGAGTTGGAATCAACTTTTTGCAAACTCCTGTTAATATTGATATTTTGATCTTTTTCTGTGAATTACAAATGTTCTTAATGGCATCTAGAATAATGAATGCTTTCCAGAATGTTTTCAATTTACTTTGCCCAGATCCATTAGGGGAATCACTACTCATGACAGTTATAGCCTTACAAATTGTGTTTCTTAAGAAATAAGACTTGAAATTCAAAATTACTTTTTGATCAATGGTCTACAGAGTGGATGTTGTGTTAGCAGGCACAAAAATTGAATTAATCTCCTTGTACATCTCCATTAGAGCTCTTGGGTAATTAGGTACATTGCCAACGAATAGTAATATTTTGAAAATAATCTTTTATTTCTCAGGTGTGGTCTCAATAGTGGGTTAAAAATATTCAATAAGGAGTTTTGTAAATAGATGTGTTGTTATCCAGGCTTTTCTCTTCTATTTATAGAATATAGACCAAGCAGATTGAGTGTAATTCTTCCAGGCCTGAGAAGTTTCAGAATGATCAATAATCATTGGCATTAGCTTAAGTTACCAGCTGCAATAGTCCCTAAATAGTCCCTAGTCCATGAAAACTTTGAAGCCAGGCCTTGACTTATCCCTAGCCATGAAATTCCTAAATGGTATATTCTTACAATAGAAAGATGTTTTCTCTACATGGAAAAATGTGTTGCTTAGCGTAATCACATTCATCACTATCTTAGCTAAAATGCCTAGAAATCTTGCTGCAGCTTCTCCATCAGCATTTGCTGCTTTGCTTTGAACATTTATGTTATGGAGATAATTTATTTGATTAAATCGCATGAATCAACCGCTTCTAGCTTCAGACATTTCTTCTGCAGCTTCCTCATCTTTTTTAGCCTTCATAGAACTGAAGAGTCAGGAGCCTGGTTCCAGATTAGGTTTTGGCTTAAGGGAATATTGTGACCGGTTTGGTCTTCTATCCAGATGGCTAAAACTTCCTTTGTATCAGCAATAACACTATTTTACTCACTATCATTCATGTATTCACTAGAGTAGCACTTTCAATTTCCTTCAAGAACTTTTGTATTGCATTCACAGCTTGGCTAACTGGTGCAAGAGTCTTAGCTTTTGGCCTGTCTTGTCTTTGTCTTTCAATGTGCCTTTCTCACTAACCATACTCATTTTTAGTTTTGATTTAAAGTGAATGATTGTGACTCTTCCTTTCATATGTGCACTTCATAGGAGGACACTGTATGGTGGCAAACTTGCATAATTTTAATGTGTTGTGTCTCTGGGAGTAGGGAGGCCTGAGAAGACAAAGAGAGATGGGGAAACTGCTATGCAGTGGAGCAGTCTGAACACATGGATTTCTCAACTAAGTTCATCTTATATGACCATTGTCTGTAATGTCCCCAAATAATTATAATAGTAATGTCAAAGATCACTGATAACAGATCACAATAACAGACATAAAAATAATACAAAGTTTGAAATATTGTGACAATTACCTAAATGTGACACGGAGACATGAAGTGAGCACATGCAGTTGGGAAAATGGTGTTAATAGACACTTGACACAGGGTTGCCACAAACCTTCAATTTGTAAAAAAGTCAGTATCTGAAACACACAATAAAGTTAAGTGCAATAAAAACAGGTGGGCCAGGCACAGTGTCTCATGCCTACAGCCCCAGTACTTTGGGAGGTCGAGGCAGATGGATCACTTGAAGTCAGGGGTTTGAGACCAGCCTGGCCCACATGATGAAACCCTGTCTCTACTAAAAATACAAAAATTAGTGGGGTGGTTTTATGTGCCTGTAGTCCCAGCTGCTTGGGCGGCTGAGGCGGGAGGATGGCTTGAACTTGAGCAGCAGAGGTGACATTGAGCCAAGACTGTGCCACTGCATTCCAGCCTGGAAGACAGAGTGAGACTTCCTCTCAAAAAAAAAAAAAA
>NW_016808198.1:1967370-1981654 GCF_001698545.2 Rhinopithecus bieti
AAAAAAAAGAAAGAAAGAAAATAAAAGAAAAAAAGACAGGTGTGTCTGTAGTTAAGTCAGAATTTGAACCTAAAAGTAAGGCACAACAAAGAGTTTCCTTTTAAAGTCCTTGCATTTTATATAAATTGGGCTGCCTTGATATATCTAGGTACAAACATATCAAATTTATAAAATTAACAAAGATTAGAGACATAAAAATCCTTAAAATTGTATAGCTTAGCCAATGTTTAAACAAATGAACTGATATTTGATTTGTCCTATTTCATTCAGCTAATGTACTAGCAAAACTAAGGCTAGAATATAGAATTCCTGATTTCCAGCTTAGCACTTTTGCCTGAGTGTGTATTGACGGTCAGTTGCTCAGAAAAGCTAGAATTAATGGCAGAGATCTCAGTTTTATGGGTATATCATTTTTAGTAGAATAAGTAATAACATATCTAGACATTCTCTAACCCTCAGTGTTCTTTCTCTGATGCAATAGATTTCTATTTCTTTTCTTCCCTCCTGCACATTTTATTTCCTACCCGGTATAGGTTTCTGGTGCATAGATGTTTCTCAAAATTATTTATTGAATGAATAATAAAATTAAATAACGATGATCAGTTGAGTGTATTGCATCATATTTTATGGAGGGGGGCACTAAGAAGACAGAAAAAAATACCACACTAATGAGGATCTATATTATTTATGTCATGCCTTTGCTCAGCATATTCCTTACCAGTATCTGTAGGAAGTGGACAGTTCTGTGTTTGTGTGTGTGTGTGTGTGTGTGTGTGTGTGTGTGTGTGTGTGAGACGGAGTCCTGCTCTGTTACCCAGGCTGGAGTACAGTGGCCGATTTCAGCTCACTGCTCAAGCAAGCAATTCTCTTGCCTCAGCCTCCCAAGTAGCTTGGACTATAGGTGCGCGCCACGACTCCCTGCTAATTTTTTTTGTATTTTTAATGGAGACGGGTTTTCACCCTATTGTCCAGGCTGGTTTTGAACTCCGGAGCTCAGGCAATCCACCCACCTCAGCCTCCCAAAGTGCTAGGATTATAGGCATGAGCCACTGCACCCAGCAGAAGTGGACAATTCTTAAATAAAATAATAATATGTTTAATGAGTATTCTCCATGTGTGTCTGTATTTTTGAGCAGGCCTACAAACATATATGTTTTCATTTGATCTCTGTACTTTCTAGGCCCTAATAGTCTTCCCCTTTCCCCACATTTTCCCCAACTTACTGGGAAAAAATGAAGCAGCTGGACCAGAGACATCTTTGGTTTCTTCTAGCTATTGCATCCCTATGATTCTCATATGCTATACTTCTAATTAAACTCCTTGATGCTAATTAAGAATGAGAATAGAATAAATGCCACCAGCTGAATCCAGACGTCCTTCTGTTAAACTTAGTGAGTTCCTCGGGGCTGGGCGTTTAGATATTTCCCCTAATTAGGATTCATTGGCACTCACCTCCTGTCATATGTACTTTATCATCAGTTCCATAAAAATAATCCCAGAGAGTAGATCAGAAAATACCTGTCTTCTCTAAAGTACTCATAATCACAAGACTTTTTTTTTTTTTTTTTCCTGCAGTGCCACAGTATCCTAAGAACCTGTGGTTTGGCAGATGGTGTGATGCAGCGTGTAATTTGGCATGCTATGTCTATCAGCCTGTGGTAACCCTTAGGCATTTTATTTCTGCAAGAAACAATGATGATGGCAAAGACAACATGTGGTGACCCACAGGAACATAATCATGTTAACTCCTGACTCTGCAAAAAGTTAGCACGTGGCATTGTTATTAGCATCTTCTAAGAAACTGAGCGTAGTGTGAAATTGGAAGTCTGGTAACTGATCAGCATCACCTCTGCTGCTGCATACGCTAATAACTTCAACTCATATTTGCTAGTTTTTAATTCTCCCATGCAATCCGAAGATCTTAAATTCTAATATTTTTTCTATCAATGCTCTATTGCATTATATCTCATTTCAAGTGAAATAATAAGTATTAAGAAAGCCACTCAAATGGCTTATATTTGTGGCAAAAAAAATAATGAATATTGTAGAAATAGAGATGTGTAAATGTGAATAAGAAAATAAGCAATTATTTCTTTTCTATCTTGAAAATGAGCAAAATTAAGGTGAATTAAAGCAAGGTTCATAAAATATGAGCCTTATATTTAAAGACACAATTCAACATTTTATTGCCTTCATTTTCGTTACAAGAAAGGACACACAATCCCTCTCTTTTCTTAGGACAAAGACCTATAAAATAAAATATTAACTATTAAGTTTAAGACCTTTAAGAGAAAGACAGAAAAAATCACAATATGTAATGAATTTCTATGTTACCCCGTCTTCCCCATGAGAGGATTACCTATTTTTCTCTCCTTCTGTGGCAATATATACAGTCACATCTTTAGAAAGAAGCGACTACAAAGTGCTTTTTTCCACGTAGTATTCCAGTGAGAAAATTGAAAACTAAATAAATCAGTTGAAATAATTTTTATTCCTTGAGCTGATCTTTATTCAGTCCATGCAGGAACAAGTGAACTTGTTTAAATCTGTACTAAGAATGCCAACAATTTTTATTACCACAGGTGAAGGGAGGGCTTCTGAATCCAAAGCTCCAGAGAGGGATGGGAAAGTCCTAACAGAGTCTCCACAGTGTGCTTCAGGAAGATTTTGACCTTCAGTAGTCACTAGATCTAACAAGTGTGAAGCAATATCTCATCATAATTTTAATTTACACTTCCCTGATGATTAGTGATGCTACGTTTTCACACATCTATTGGCCATTTGAATGTCTTATTTTGTGAAATGTCTATTAAGTTCCTTCACTCATTTTAAAATCAGGTTATTTGTTTTTTTTTTTTTGCTATTAAGTTGAATTCTCTATATATTTTGAATATTAATCCCTTAAAAGATATGGGTTGCAAATGTTCTCCTGTTCCCTAGATTGCATCTTCACTTTTTTGATTGTTTCCTTTGCTGTGTAGAAGCTTTTAGTTTACTATAATCCCACTTGTCTATTTTTGCTTTTGTTGCCTATGCTTTTTTGTCATATCCAAAAAACTCATTGCCTAGACCAATGTCATGGATCATTTCTTCTATGTTTTCTTCCAGTAGTTTTCTAGTTTTGGTTCTTACATGTAAGTCTGTACTTAATTTTGAGTTTGCTTTTGTGTGTGATGTGAGATGAGGGACTAATTTCATTCTTCTGCCTGTGATATCTAGTTTACCCAATACCATTTATTGAAGAGACTATGCTTTCCCCATAGTGTGTTCTTGCCATCTTTGTCAACAATTAGCAGACTTTAAATACATGAATTTTGTTCTGGGCTTTCTATTCTGCCCCATTGTTCTGTCTCTCTGGTTTTTTTTTTTATTCCAGTACCATCCTGTGTTGATCACTATAGCTTTGTAGTATATATTGACACCAAGTGCCATGATGCCTCCAGACTTGTTCTTTTTGCTCAAGATTACTTTGCCTATTTGGAGTCTTTTGTGGCTTCACACACACAAAAAATATTTTTGTTCTATTTCTGTGAAAAATGTCATCGGAATTTTGATGAGGAGTGCATGAAATCTGTAGGTCACTTTGGGTCATAAAATTTTAACGATATTAATTCTTCCAATCCTTAAACATGAATATCTTTAAATTTATTTACAGCTTCTTTAATTTATTCATATAGAGAAATGAAAATGCTGGCACACTGTTGTAAGAATGTACGTTATTACAGCCACTGTGAAAAACAGTATGCAGGTTTTGGCTGGGTGCAGTGACTCATGCCTATAATCCCAGCACTTTGGGCTGTGAGCTGGGCAGATCATCTGAGGTCAGGAGTTCAAAACCAGCCTGGCCAACATGGTGAAAGCTTGTCTCCACTAAAAGTACAAAAATTAGCCGGCCTTGGTGGCAGGTGCCTGTAATCCCAGCTACTAGGGAGGCTGAGGCAGGAGAATCACTTGAACGCAGGAGGTGGAGGTTGCAGTGAGCCAAGATTGTACCAGTGCAGTCCAGCCTTGATGACAGAGTGCAACTCTGTCTAGAAGGGAGGGAAGGAGGGAGGGAGGGAGGGAGGGAGGGAGGGAGGAAGGAAGGAAGGAAGGAAGGAAGGAAGGAAGGAAGGAAGTTTATTTAAAAAAATACACAGTGTGTTAGGGGACAGAAAAGAATATGGAACTTTTAGTTAACAGGTGTGAAGTTACAACTATAGCAGAAACATAAGTTCTCTAGTGTTCTATAGCACTGCAGGGTGAATATGATTAATAATAATTTATATTTTTAAAAAGCTAGAAGACAGGATTTTGAAATTTCACAGCACACAGAAATTATAAATGTTTGAAGTGGTAAATATCCTAATTACTCTGATTCTATTATTGCACATTATATACAAGTAATGAACTATCACTCTGTATTCCATAGATGTGTACAACTGCTTCATATGAACTAAAACTAAAAAGAAAAACCATTAAAATAGAAGTGCTACATGATTCTGCAAACTCACTTCTGAGTATATGTCCAAAAGAAATGCAATCAGTATGTTGAAGAAATACCTGCACTCCCACGTTCATCACAGCATTATTCACACTAGCCAAGATATGGAATCAATCTAAGTGTTCATCAATAAATGAATGGATAAAGAAAATGTGGTATATGCTCATTAGAGTGCTTTTTAGCCTTAATAAACAAGGAAATCTTGGCCAGGTGTGGTAGCTCAAACCTGTAATTCCAGCACTTTGGGAGGCAGAGGCAGGCAGATCACCTGAGGTCAGGAGTTCGAGACCAGCCTGGCCAACATGGTGAAACCTCATGTCTACTAAAAATACAAAAATTAGCTAGTGTGGTGGTGCATGTCTGTAATCCCAGCTACTCGGGAGACTGAGGCAAGAGAACTGCTTGAACTTGGGAGGCAGAGGTTGCAGTGAGCCAAGACTACACTATTGCACTCCAGCCTGGGCAACAAAACAAAAGAAGGAAATCTTGTCATTTGTGACAACATGGATAAACCTGGAGGACATTATGTTAAGTGAAATAAACCAGACACAGGAAGACAAAAGGCACATGATTTCACTTGCATGAGAAGTCTCAAAAAGTTGAACCCATAGAAAGAGAGAGTAGAATGGTGGTTACTAGGGGCTGAGATAGAAAGAAATGAGAGGTTTGACTAGATGTTGCTCAAAGGATAAAATATTTCAGTTAGATAAGATGAAAAATTCCACAGATGTACTGTACAACATGGTGACTACAGTTAATAGCAGTGTGTTGTAGTCTAAAAATCTCCATGTGAGTAGATTTCCAATAATCTTACCACAAAAAAATGTAACTTTGTTAGGAAATAAATACATGAATTAGCTCAATGTATATATATTTCAAAACGTCATGTTGCATACAATAAATTTAAAAAATTTTGTCAATTAAATTTTTAATTAAAAAATAGATCTAAATTGTAAATCAGTAAAATTTATATAGGAACAGAATTTATGTACATAATAGAGAGCTTCTTATAGTTGAAAATATTTACAATTATCAGCAAATATGTTGTTAAACACGGTATAAAATAACGTCCATGAAAACTTTTAAGTGAAATGGCCAATCTCTATCAAATATAAGAAGAATTTAAGGAAACAAAGATCATATTTTAAATATTTATTCCCAGTCTACTTTAGTTTTATGAATCTGTGCCTTATTCTTTAATATATAGTTAGAATATATTGACTATCTCTCTGTATTCTGTATCTTGAATATATAGAATATCAAAATAGTCTTGGAGTCTATTTTTACATGTTTCAAACAAGAAAATATCCTTTCATATGTCCTCCTAGCAGCTGGACCTTGGGCACAATCACACTAGTAGTAGCTTTGGCCACAGATTCAAGGTGAGAAAATGTGAAGTTGCCTTCACAAGTTCAAGAAGAAAGACACGGGGCTCTTCTAACCTTTATTAATTCCAGCACTGACTTTTATTTCTATGCCATGATGGTCACTTGCTATGGAAGCCTGAGAAATTTAACAGATATTTAAGTCTTAATTAGTTTTTATTCAGAATTCCCAAACTAAAAAGAATATGCTCTGTAGCGTCTTATCAAGGACCCAGTTGTACAAGGGCCTCTTGCCAGACAGATGTCTTAGAAAGGCATTTAGCCTGAAAGCCACATGGTTGCCACAAAATGTTCTATTTCTTTGGTCTCTTATATCTAATAATCCCTTACTATTTTGAATTCTTTTTTTTTTTTTTCATTCTTGTATCTTTTAAGTAGAAGGCTTTTAGAAGTGTGTCATGGAAACAGATGCCCAGACTTACCTCCTTGTCATCTATGGAAAATGAAGAGTTGGCTTTTATTGGTTCTCAAGTGAGCTAACCATAACCAAGCATAGGCTCCTACTTAAGGTATTATATTTTTAGAGAATCTTGAAAAGATAGGGGTCCTTCAGACTATCTGGGATGAAGGAAATCTTTGGAGTCTCAAGGAATGGCAGAGGGAGAATAAGGATGGCACCTGAATGTGGTGTAGAGGTTCCCGGGACCAGTTTCTCAGGGTCCTGAGAAGACCACTAATCTCCATGATTGCACGATTCTTCTGGGGTGATTCCCACCCAGGACAGCGCCTTCACTTTTTTTTTTTTTTTTTTTTAAATCAGATGTTTCTCTATTATCCAGTCTGGAGTAAAGTGACAGGATTGCAGCTTCAGCCTCATGGGCTCAAGCTATCATCTCCCACCAGCCTCCTGAGTAGCTGGGGTTACAGGTGCACACCACCATGCCTAGATAATTTTTTTAAATGTTTTGTAGATATGGGGGTGGGGGTATCTCACTATACTGCCAGACTGGTCTCAAACTTACACTTCCAGTGGCGGGATTACAAGCTGGAGCCGTCGCATCTGGCCAACTTCATTTTTCTATGATCTTTCTGTTGTCCTTTCAAGACATTTCTTTTCTTCTTAAGTTAATGAGAAAATATTTCTTTGCTTTACAATGAGGAATATTGATGAGTATATTGTTATGAAGCAACCTTAAATAGGTCAATAGAATAAAAAGTCCAAAAAATCTTATTTATACTATTCGAAAAGGTAGGTTTGTTATGGCTAGAAGTGGGATGGTAAAAACAAGTGTTCTGTAGCTTAGCAGAGAGTGAGAAAAGTATCAAAAATAAGAGACTCATCACATACATATTTAGAAAAGGACTGCTTGTAACATCTATTAATTCACAAGAAGACGTAGAAAGAGATTTTAGTGTCTTCTACTTAAGAAGGGAGTTTGATGGAAAGAAGTATGATTCTATAATTAATGCCAGATTGGTTATGCTTCCTTCCTATATTTTGTGTGAAACCTTGGGAACAAATTCTGACTGCTAAAGCAGTATTGATTTTAAACTTGACTCACCAACTTCACAGGGGTTAGTACAGATGTGAAAAATCTTGGATTTTAAGCTTCCTGCATGCATGAGACTTGTTTTTATTTTGTCGCTCTGGTATTATTGGTTTTATTATGCAAGGAGAAAGTAGGCAGGGAATTTATGGTCGGGAGATTCCTAGTCAAGAGGTTCATAGTCAGGAGATCTAGACTAGGTCACAAGAAATGACAGAATTGAAGCATTTGAGCCTGGGAATAAGAACGTGTGTGCTCTGCCTATGTTTTCCACATTCATTTTACTCAGCATTGCACTGTCATATTGCTCAAGAACAATTCAGTAGGTCAGAAATATTGGATTCCAAAGCTGTTAATGGTTTATTTACCATTTTTTCCCTTTGCAATTTCTGAAATAAAGTTATATCTCCGATAACTGAAGGGAAAGCAGGGTTCAAGACTATAGGACATATGGTTCATTTAACGTAAAATTATTCAAAATAATGAATTAGTAAATCCTCTTGTGCTTATAATAAGCAAATGTAAGTTTTACCTTGTCTACTGTAAAATAAATATCTAAACATTAAGTGCAAAACCAAACTAGGCAGCAGGAAAAGGAAATTAGTTATGTTGTTTTTATAATAAGGATCATAAAACCAATATCTTAGTGAAATTCTCAGAAAGCTTGATTTAAAAATTAATCAAAATTCTGGATTTATTTTTTAAGTTTCATTTGGTCTATTTATCAGTGGTTCGAGGTCTTAGTTCTGCAGCGACATCTTATGGAGCCGGTTAGCTTTCACAACCGTTTAATAATGTCTGGCAGAATTGATCATTGTTCTAACAGATTTGATGCAAATAGGATCCCTGCCTGTGCTTTGAATGTGGAAGTAATTAAACGGATGCTATGAGGACTTTTATTTTTTTTCTCTGTTGTTGCTTATCTAAAATTTCCTTATCATAGCAACTGTAGAATTTTTAAGACACTCCAAAATATGTACTGAGATCTGAAATTCTCACTACATATTCCAAGTTAGGATAGAAAGGGAGAAGGAAGCTGTTGAATAGTGAAATAAGACAGCAGTAAAAGATCACAGTACAGCTGGTGTTTGTTGGCAAGAGTTTCCACTTAAAAATTTGCAGCAGTGCAAATGCCTCTATTATTATTGGCGCTTTTCACTGTTCGTGATCACCAGGAGTGAAGAAAGAAAAGAAAAAAAAAGAAAAGAAAATTGAATTCTTTGAAACTCAGAGAAGTAAACTGTGACATTTTTTTTAGTGCCTAAATTTCCCCATTTATTCTTCTGATTGTGTTCTTTTGACAGAACACATTGCATTAAACTCTACAAAGAAAAAAAGTGATTCTGTTTTCATGTTTTTATGATTGGAGTCACATTCTTAAGATCTGTAATGTAGATTACAGCACCATTTTATTATCTTCTAGAAGAAATATAGCTCATCATGTCTAAATTAGTAATGTTACATTTTATTTTGCTTCCTATTTACTAGTGTGGAATATTCTAATGACAAAAAATTTCCTTGAAGACAAAAGCTTTGCACACAGTAGGATTTCACTCAGTTTTTGCATATATTGTCCATTGCAGAATACAACCTACTGTTAAGTAATTTCTCCGAAGTAAAGAGGAAAATAAAACTATGTAACGCTAAAAACCCTGTTAAATCCTGATCAATCAGTGAATGAAACACTAATTGTGCCAAACAACACATTCTACCTGAACGAGAAGAGGAAATTGCAATATGTTTCTATGAATACATAGCAGCTCTTCTATACCATTATTATCACCAGTGAGTAAAGATTATGGTAAATCATTGTCTAATATCTTGTGATCTTGCTCACATACAAAAATTGCCAAGGCACTTCATTAATTGTGATTGCATCTTAAGGACTCTGGACATTTTCATGAGTGCCACAGGACTTCTAGAAAATAATTGCATCTTTTGAGAACCATGTGCCAGTGACAAGATAAAGCTCAGGTTATATATTCCAGAGATTCTCTGGCAAATGAGCATTGCATGCCTTCATTTTCTAAGTCCACCGGTTAGAAAAGGCTGACCCTATGACTTAAAATTGCAGACTGCATGATTGGAAACTTAGATAACAACATTTAAAGAAATATTTAAAGAATTATTTGTGCCTCACACATGCCCAACAAGGTTGGATGATTTTAATTGAATATTGGTAGATTTGCTAGAAACAGAAAAATAAGAAGTTACATTTTTTTATTAATGGTGTGAAAAATGAGGTCTTTTATTTCAGTTATGTGATCTAGAGATAGCAATCACTCATCCAAATAAGTATAGAAAGCAGTTGGCAATGTGAAACTGTATATAGGAGAAATGCGAGACAACAGTTATACAGATTTGAAGAAGAATGTTAGATGAAATGCATTGTGGTAAATTCTTGAAAGATATATTATAGAAGTTCATAAATACTTCATATCCCAAATAGTGGATTATTCCAGACATGGAAATTTTTGCCAAGATGCTATACTTACCTCCTTTGTAATAGTATCACACTGCCAGCTGATTAGTTTGAGATACACTTTTTCAAACTTGAGTGCGATTCAGTTTGTTACCGTGAGGAACGCTAACTCAGTCCTGAAATACAATGGTAACTACTGGCAGGAATGTCAGAGACCTTTGAATAAGAGCGACTCTATCTTGAATAGGGGTTGAGTAAAATGAGGCTGAAACCTATTGGGCTGCATTCCCAGGAGGTTAGGTATTTTAAGTCACAGAATGAGATAGAAAGTCAGTACAAGATACAGGTCACAAACACCTTGCTGATAAAACAGACTGCATTAAAGAAGCTGGCCAAAACCTACCAAAATCAAGATGGTGATGAAAGTGACCTCTGGTCATCCTCACTACTCATTATATGCTAATTATAATATATGAGTATGACAAAAGACCCTGCCACCAGAGCTATGACAGTTTACAAATGCCATGGCAATGTCTGGAAGCTACCATATATTGTCCAAAAGGGGGTGGAACCCTCAGTTCTGGGAATTGGTCACCCCTTTCCTGGAAAACTCATGATTAATTCACGCCTCATTTTGCAAATAATCAAGAAATAACTATAAGTATACTCAGTTGAGCAGCCTGTGCCACTGCTTTGCCTATGAAGTAGCCATTCTTTATTCCTTTATGTTCCTAATAAACTTGAATTATCTCTTGTGCCAGGTCTGGGAACCCAATCCTGAGGTCTGGATCAGGACTCCTTTCTGGTAATAAGAATAGAACATAAATACTTCATAGACAAGGTAACTTCTCAGGTCAGAATATGAAGCTACTCTACACATAGAGGGTAACTAATAGCAACATTAGCATATGTCATCAATGGGATACCAATATAAGCATGCAGACCTTCGAGGCCTATAGATGTTTAAAGTAAAGATTTTAAAATAGAAAGTAATTTATTCCATGCAAGTATGTCATTATGGATAACTGGAATTTAGTTCCCTACCACTATAAAATTACAGAAAAGATAAATATGCTTAAGATAGCAGATAGAAAATATATTTTAAAATAACCAACTTGAAGAAAAACAAGGTTTTACCACTAGCTTCCTTTTAGGGTATAGGTAGATTGAGAGTTTCAGCTTCATCTATTTTTTGAGAAGTGATAAAAGATTGAATCAACCGGAGGAAGATGACAGCTTTTTCTATGCCAATATATTTTTTAAAGCGAATAGGAAGACAACTGGAAGCAACACACATAAACTGCTGGGTTCCAACATTCTGTTTCTAATTGGCTAATTTCATATTAGCAGTTTTACATCTTTTCTTCTGATGTGAATCATCATGGGGAAAGAAAACAAGGCAAATGATTTCCTGGCTGAGAAAAACATCTTTGCTTCATTACATAATTTTAATTTGTTCTGGTTTCTATTCTGAACACTGAGAACTCAATAGAAAAAAATGCTTTTTAACATATAACTATGTGCCTTTACATAACTATGTACATTTAATATGTTAAAAAGCCAACTTCTACACCATCCCATTGTTTGTCACATTCTGCTTCCCAAGCCTTTCAAAATTAAAATCTGTGATGCCTGTTAAAGGCAGATTCAGTCCCATCAATTACTGAGATCGTATTTTCCAGGAAAACATAATGTATCAGTAAGCACAGTCTCACTTGAGGAGGGCCTAGAGATAGTCATGCAGCCGAAGTCATACTATTTACCTAATTAGATTGGAGTAAGCCACAAGTACTTGTGAAGTGGCTGATACTAAAATGTTAACACAAGCTCTAATAAGAGCTGTCATTTAATATATATTTACAATATATAGAAACTCACAGAACATTTCTCTTACTGACAGGGCTGGGAGAACAAAAAATTAAAGTGCTAATCCAGGTATGAAGAAAAGTCCTTGGTAGCAACTAAAATTTTAAGTTGGTCTCAGAAGGCCTACTCACTGGGAATAAGGGAAAACTGGAAATAGATCGGTCCTCACAGACACTAAACCTCCAGTTCCAATTATTTAATCCCTTACTTGATTAGAGGGATCATTGCCCTTGGGCTAAGACCCTGGCAAAGCAAACTTAATTACACTTCTGAGGAATATCTCATACAAAACTTCAAATTATCTCTAAAATTGTATGTCTCCAATGATTGCCACTCAGCAAAAACAAAACAAAATAATAGAAAAACTAACCAAGCATATGAGGAGATCAAATCACATCACCACAAAGAGAAAACACAGGTAAGACAAAGAGTGGCATTAAGATCCAGATAATGGCAATAAGGATCATGAACTTTAAATCAAGTAGTCTCTATGACTTCACAAATATCAACAGGTTAGAGTAAAAACTTTGATGGAGAACTGGAAGCAATAAAAAAAAAGCAAATGAAAATTTTATTGTGAAAAATTATATGTAAAACCTTGAAAGAAGAGCTCAAAAGATGGTGTAATAGCAGATTACACTTAGTTGAGGATAGAATTAGTAGCTCTACAGGTCAAAAGAAAATATTCAAATTGAATTACAGAGAGAAAAAAAGAATGAAATACTGAAACAGTATCATACATATCAAAAAATATAATACTAAAAATAAAAAAATATTATGACTCCTAAAACATTTCATTGATATTTTACTAGACATTATAGCCAGTATCATAAGATTAAAAAAAAAATTAAGGAAAAAGTTATAAAACTATAATTTTCACATATGACGTATTTCATAGAAAATACAAGCAATCTATAAAAAAAGTGTTAAGCTTAACACATACATTATAAAAGATATTAGGTGCAAGGCCAATTGAAAAAAAAGACATAGCAAATTTAAAATGTAATTTAAAATAGATGACTTTTAAAGATCATAAAACACCAAATATCTAGGCACGAATGTAACCAACCATAAACACACAATATTTCTATATTTCTATGGAAAAAATTGAAAATAGTATTGAGATAATTTTTTAAATGTGCATAAGTTGAAAGATACAATAGAGTCATAGACTGAATACTCATTTTCAAAGACATCAATTTTCACAAACTGATATATGACTTTAGTATAATATTAAAATTTCTTGTCATTTTAATACAAAATCAACATTGATTCAAATATTATGTAAAATATAAAGTGTAACAGAGCAGGATATACTGAAAAATGAATAAAGTGTGAGGACTTAATCTGCTAGATCTCAAGTTTTCACAGATACACACCCTAAAGCAAGTTTCTCAACCATGCCATGATGGATATTTTGGGGAGAATTTTGTTGATTGTTTTGGGAGGCTGTCTGATGACTGGAGGATGTTTTTCCACAGCCCTGTTCTCTACCGACTTTTCCACAGCCCTGTTCTCTACTGTGGTTATGCATCCACAGTAACCACTCTTTACAGTTGTAACATACATAAATGTCAACAGACGTCGAATGTCTTCTGGGGCAGGGGAGGAATCACCCTCGTTGAGAATCAGTAGAAAACTTCATGCCTATATGTAACAAAAACCACGTACAAGAACATTCATAAATTAATGTTTGTGTTAGCCAAAAGCATAAACAATCCAAATACTTATAAACAATCGAGGAATCAAATAATTAGTATATTATTATAACTGTACTCAGAGTCACAGGAGAGATTAGAAGCCTTCTCAGCAGAGGAGAGAGTACAGTGTCTTGGTCACCAGCAAGCACTTTGGTGCTAAACAGTTTGGCTTCATATTCTAGGCACACTCTTTCTCACTGTGTGTCTATGAATATGATCATTTGCTCATTGTCTTCATCTTAAAAAGATGAGTAGTGTTTTCACAGACAGGTGCTCATATACAATTAAATTACATAACGTGAACAAAGAACAAGACTTTCGAATAAGCATTGTCAATAAAAGTTAATTCTACTTCCCAAAATTCAGAACTGCCATTACTGAGTAACAGTTGAATATTAATCAAGCAAACATCACACGAACATTGGACACTTAACTTTTACAATCCTGTGAGATAAGTAGTGTCATCCCCACATTATGGATAGTGAGACTGATACTCAAAAATGCTAAGTAATTGTTCAAGAGTATAAAGATAAGTGGCAGAGGCAAGTTTTGAAACTAAGTTTATTATACTATAGCTAGGAAACTTTTCAATATGTCCCACTGCGCTACCTGGTAGAAATGAGCTCATAATAAGATAGAAAAATATGAAAAACAGTTTTTCTGGAGGTGATTATATTACTGTTTTATCTACCATGAGCAAAAAAGATATTAGTCGCTGATGTCATTTGATTTTGAAAAGAAAGAGAATGGAAAAGGCTGTAAACATCA
The DNA here is from genome assembly GCF_001698545.2 of Rhinopithecus bieti. Lineage (NCBI taxonomy): Eukaryota > Metazoa > Chordata > Mammalia > Primates > Cercopithecidae > Rhinopithecus > Rhinopithecus bieti. Next base: position 1,981,482 of record NW_016808198.1, read on the forward strand.
AGATTATTAATTTGTAATCCATTTCAGATATGATCCTAGGATATATATATATATGAACTTACACAATAAATATATATAAATATATGTTTAAATACTTATAGTGCAAGTTTACATATGTATATACCCTATATATATAAATATTTCAATATGTATATATTGTGTAAGTTTACATA
>NW_016808198.1:1982085-2009470 GCF_001698545.2 Rhinopithecus bieti
AATATATACCATATATAATTATATATGGTATATATTATATACATATATACACATATATAATATGTATACATATATAATATATAATATATTATACATATATATAATATACATATATATAATAGGGTACATACACACATATGGGAGTTTATTAAGGAGTATTAAGTTTACACAATCAAAAGGTCCCATAATAGGCCATCTTACACAATCAAAGGTCCCACAGTAGACCATCTGAAAGCTGAGGAGCAAGGAAGCCAGTCCAAGTTCCAATGCTGAAGAACGTCAAGTACAATCAAGAGCAGAAAGCATCCAGAATGAGAGAAAGAGGTAGGCTGGGAGCCTAAGCCTGTCTGGTCTTTTCACATTATCCTGCCTGTTTTATATCCTAGCACCACTGGCAGCTGATTAGATGGTGCCCACCCAGATTAAGAGTGGGTCTGCCTTTCCCAACCTGCTGACTCAAATTTTAAAATCCTTTGGCAACACCCTCACAGACACACCCAGGATCAATGCTTTCCATCCTTCAATCCAATCAAGTTGACATTATTACATAAAGTTAACAAAAATTAAATGCTGATATGAAGTAAATAAATCTTAAGTAACATGAAAAGGAAAAGGAAATAAAATGAAAATATTTTCTAAGCACAAGTGTATACTTGAACAAACATGTTTTTAACAAAAGGAGGAGAAAATACTTATGACAGTTACAGTCCTCATTTCTGCAGCTGATCATGTGGTATTGATGACCACCTTTTTCTACTTCCCATTCTGTATTCCCTTTGCTATCAGCAAGTACCTCAGCAAGTCGTGTTTTTTTTTTTTTTTTTTTTTTTTTTTTTTTTTTCCTGGTAGAGTGACCCAAACCTTCCTTCCTGAAGGGTCTGGACCATCTGTAGTCCTGCCTGAATTGGGCTGTTGTAGTTTCCCATTGACCTTAATCACAGGGCATGATAATACTGAGAGATGCCCTAATGGATCTCCTGTATTCCATGCATACTTTTCCTTACCTCTCTTGTGATAGTAGACTGATTTCATCATGGTAGTTCAGGTCAATCGTATCATCCAACACTTTAATTGCTTTCTTATCTTGTTGATTTAAAAGTAGTAGGAGCATTCCAAAGTGTCCAGGTGGCAATCTTAACTTCAGGTTTAATGAAATTTTTGTGTTCCCTAGTGGCAGCATTTCTCCCTCTAGAACTAAGACCTCTAGGCCAGCAGAATATAATGTCATGGTAACAGGAAACAAAATTTTTGCTAGTGGATCACTAGGGATGACGATGAGTTGTGCCACTTCTACTTCCACACTTTGATTCCTGGACTACAAATCTTGGCTATGGGAAAAACAGTATCATATATTGGACGCTGATTCAGAGCATACACAACCTTCTGGAAAACTTTGCCCCAGCCCTGTAAAGCAGTGTGATCTAGTTGGCATTGCAACAGTGACTTCAAAAGGCCATTCCACTGTTCTATCAACCCAGCTGCTTCAGGATGATGGGGAACATGGTAAGCCTACTGAATTCCATAAGCATGAGCCCACTGCCTCACTTCTTTAGCCATAAAGTGAGTGCCTTTGTCAGAGGCAATGCTGTGAGGAATACCATGTTGGTGAATTAGGCATTCCGTGAGTCCACAGATGGTAGTCTTGGCAGAAGCATGACATGCAGAATTGGCCAACCCATATCCACAGTAAGTGTCTATTCCAGTGTGGACAAACCTCTGCCCTTTTCATGATGGAAAAGGTCTAATATAATCAACCTTCCACCAGGTAGCCGGCTGATCACCCTGAGGAATGGTGTCATGTCGAGGGCTCAGTGTTGGTCTATGCTGCTGGAAAACTGAGCACTCACCCATGGCCATAACCAGGTTAGCCTTGGTGAGTAGAAGTCCATGTTTCTGAGCCCATGCATAAGCTCCATCCCTGCCACCATGGCCACTTTGTTCATGGGCCCATTGGATGGTGACAGGGGTGACTGAGGAAAGAGGCTGAGTGGTGTCATCAGAATGGTTCATTCTATCCACTTGATTATTAAAATCCTCCTCTGCTGAGATAACCCACTGGTGAACACTCACTTGGGATACAAATATCTTCACAGTTTTTGTCCACTCAGAAAGGTCCATCCACATACCTCTTCCCCAAATTTCTTTGTCACCAATTTTCTCATCATGCTTTTTCAAAGCCCCTGACCATCCAGTCAAACCATTGGCTATAGCCCATGAATCAGCATATAATCACACTGCTGGCCATTTCTCCTTCCTTGCAAAGTGCACAACCATGTGCACTTCTCGAAGTTCTGCCCCCTAGGAAGGTTTTTCTTCACCACTGTCCTTCAGAGATGTCCTAGAAAGGGGCTGTAGTGTTGCAGCTGTCCACTTTTGGGTGGTGCCTGCATATCATGCCCAACCATCTAAGGACTCATCCCTAGTCTTCTTTTCCTCTGTCATCTGATCATAGGAAACTCCCCATGAGGCCATTGTGCAGGCTGGCAGAGAGAAGGCAGGGTGGTAGGCATGGAGACCATGAGCATTTGAGCAACTTCCTCATGTAACTTACTTGTGCCTTCAGGACCTACTCGAGCCTGATCATGTATATAACACTTTTATTTGATGATGGAATGCTGCTGTACACAACCCACTTTATGGCTAGATAGATCAGAAAGCATCCAGTTCATGATAGGCAGTTCAGGTTGCATGTTGACTTGGTGACCCACAGTCAAACGTTCAGTTTCCACCAAAGCCCAATAGCAGCAAGAGTTGTCTGCCATCAAAATGAGAGTAGTTATCTGCAGAAGATGGCAGAGCCTTGCTCCAAAATCCTAGAGGCTTCCACTGTGATTCACCTATGGGGTCTGCCAAAGAATCCAAGCAGCATCCCTTTTTGCCACTTACATTTCAAGCACCACTGTATCTTCTGGGTCATATGGCCCAGGTGGCAGAGCAGCTTGCACAGCAGACTGGACCTGTTGCAGAGGCTTCTCCTGTTCTGGACCCCATTCAAAACTGGCAGTCTTTCGAGTCACTTAATAAATGGGCTTGAATAACACACCCAAATGAGGAAAGTGTTGCCTCCAAAATCCAACTAGGCCCTCTAGATGTTGTATCTCTTTCTTGGTTGTAGGAGAGGCCAAATGCAGCAACATACTCTATACCTTAAAAGGAATGCCTTGACAGGCCCCACACCACTGGACCCCTAGAAATTTTACTGAAGTAGAAGGTCCCTGAATTTTAGTCAGATTTATTTTCCATCCTCTGGCATGCAAATGTCTCACAATAAGTTTAGTATGTTTGCTACTTCTTGCTCACTGGAACCAATAACCATAATGTCATCAATGTAATGGACCAGTGTGATATCTTGTGGAAGGGAAAAGTGATCAAAGTCTCTCAGAATAGCATTATGACACAATGCTGGACAGTAGATATATCCCTGAGGTAGGCCAGTAAAGGCATATTTTGCTGGCTTTGCCAGCAGAATGCAAATTGTTTCTGGTGGGCCTTATGTACAGGAATGGAGAAAAAGACATTTACCAAGTCAGTGGTTGCATACCAGATACCAGGAAATGTGTTAATTTGGTCAATGAATGAAACCACATCTGGTACAGCAGCTACAGCTGGAGTCACCACTTGGTTAAGCTTATGATAATCCACTGTCATTCTTCAAGATCCATCTGAATTCTGCCTGGGCCAAATAGGAAAGTTGAACTGGGATGTGGTGGGAATCACTACATCTGCAACTTTCAGGTTCTTGATGGTGGTACTAATCTCTGCACTCCCTCCAGATATGTGAAATTGTTTTTGGTTTACTATTTTTCTAGGTAGAGGCAGCTCTGATGACTTCCATTTGGCCTATCCCACCATAATAGCCCTTATCCTACCAGTCAGGGAGCCAATGTGAGGGTTCTTCTAATTGTTAAGGATGTCTATATGAATTATGCATTCTGGCACTGGGAAAATGGCCACAGGGTGAGTCTGGGGACCCACAGTAAGTTGAACCTGAGCTAAAACTTCATTAATTACCCGATCTCCATAAGCCCCTACTGTAACTGGAGGACCACAATGACGTTTTGGGTCCCCTGAAATCAACATCAGCTCAAAGTCAGTGGCCAGCAGCCCCCAAAATGTATGATCACTTTCCTTTCCCCAATGCTCAGTTACCCTGGTAAAAGTCCAGAAGTTTCCTTGGGGAAGAATGGGAGAAAGCTTAACAGCAAAAATTGTCATTAGTGTAGTGTGTAGTGAGGTCCTTCCTCAAAAGGAGCTGGCCTCTTCTTCATTCAAGGAGTTCTGGGTCTGTAAACTGGCTCAAGTCTGCAAATGATTGAGGGGCAGTGACTCTGTTTTTATAATTTAATTTGGCCTTTTGTCCATTTGACCTGGAAGTTTTCTGCTTATATAAATTAAGCAGGAATGCAGTAGGGTTCCTATCAATTTTACTTTTGGAACACGGTGATTAATTAGCCAATGCCAGAGCTCTACATGAGTCAGACTATTCTGCCTGCTGCTTTGACTCTGCTATCCATTACGGTAGCTACATCCACCTTGCCTTTGACGTTTTGAGTGCTGCCACTTGGCCCCTGCCACCTCAGGATCCAGGATCTGATTATTCCCATTGTATTTAAATTTTGTAGTTGAGTGACTGTAGTTCCCCCTGGTAGATGTGACATACAGAGAAGAGCAAGTACAGGGCTCTGCAAAGATGAATGTGCTGCCCTCGAAAATCTATTTTGCAAAGCACTAGTCAAGGGTAAATATTCTGGACCCTCTCAGCTGGGATAAGTAGGTCTAAAGTGACTAATCCACTCCACCATCTCAATCTCCCTAAGCCTTTGGATCCCTTCCTCTACATTAAAGCAAGGGAGATTAGGCATTTCCAGCTTGCTCACAGTGGTCTATCTTTTAATCTATATTTCAGCTAACTAAGCAAATAATAAATAAAGTATTAGAACCTCTTTTAACTCACCAAGCCCCAACATTAAATGCAGAATCCCTAGTCAGTGGGCCCAAATCAATAAATTCAGTCTGATTTAACTCTATGTTACTTCCACCATTACACCACACCCTTAATATTCATTCTCATGCCTATTCTCCAGATTTCTGCTTATATAAATTAGAAAACATAAGCAATTGCTTTCAAATGTAGTGCCCCTCCTCATGGGTCACACTATCAACCTCATCTCTAGGGGCCCACCAGGACTTTAGTCTAGTTTTAAATCTAGAAGCAAACAGCTCTGTTGGGGAGAATCAACATTATCTTGACTGGCAACTGCCTTGAGGGAGGCCATCACTGTTGCCTCAGGCACCACAGGGTTTGCCTCCTAAAATCCTCTGATATTTCTCCTATTTGCTTATGAAAGAGGAGAAATATAGCTCTGTTTCATCCAGCTCACTAGCGGCCAGTTCAAAGTGACCTCTCTTGTTCCCTGAACATCACTGTTATCCTGTTCTTTTTTTTAAGATGCCCAGATTTCATACTGTTCAAACACACATGTTCTACAAAAAATTTGTGCAGCTGACACAATCACAGGGTCCTGAGGTGACATTCATCCTCCTCAATTTATGAAGAAGATGATGGGATTAAGAGATTAAAGACAGGCATAGGAAATCACAAGGGTATTGATTGGGGAAGTGATAAGTGTACATGAAAACTTCACAATTTATGTTCAGAGATTACAGTAAAGACAGGCGTAAGAAATTACAAAAGTGTTAATTTGGGGAACTCATAAATGTCCATGAAATCTTCACAATGTATGTTCTTCTGCTGAGGCTTCAGCCGGTCCCTCCATTCGGGGTCCCTGATTTCCCGCAACATCTCTCCCTTTCTTTTTATATAAATGTGCCATGGCTGGAGATACCCCACACTTTCAATATAAACCTGCAAGAAAAATATGCCCTAAAAATTTTGAGGGCCCATCTAAAATTTTAATATAGGAAGACTGTGTTAACTCACATGCAGTAATATTTAAAAAAAAAAAAAAATGACTCATATGGTTTAGTAATAGACTGGGAACCAAAAGGCTATTTAAAAAACAATCACTCCTCTGGCAGAAAGGAATGCCTAGAGGCTACTTATTTTATTTCTTATCAGGAGAACGAGAATCATCACTCTACTTTGCATAGGAGGTTCAGCTCATTCTTTCCCTTAAAATAGGAAGATAAAAGCATTCCCCCCACCGCCTGAGGCCTCTTATGATACTCCCCATTCTAAGTCCAGAACTCCCAGAGCTTTGGAAATTGACTATTGCCATGTCTGAACTATGAGTATGGGAAGGGGAAACTATTCTGTCTTTTGTCCCCACTGCTGCCCCCATCTCTCGGTATCAACATAGATCCAGACATTCTGCTTTACTTACCTCCAACATGACTGTTCCCATACAGAGTTATGTTAAGCCTCCTTACCTACTGTTAGTGGGAAATATAAAAATTTGGATGAACAATAAAACTGTCCAATGCATTAATTGTCATTTATACACTTGTATTAACTCTCATTTTGACTCCAAGAAAAGTGTAATGCCAATTCGAGCTCAAGAAGGAATCTGGATTCCAGTAACTTTGCCCAGACCTTGGGAATCCTCTCCCTTGGTACATTTAATTAATGAAGTGTTACAGCAAATTTTAAAAAGATCTAAGAGATTTGTTTTCACTTTAATCACTGTGATCGTAGACCTAATTACAGTCACTGCACTGGCCACCACTGCCAGAATGGCATTACATCAATCTATTCAAATAACTCATTTTGTCAATAATTGGCAAGCCAATTCCACCCAAATGTGGAATTCTCAATAAGGCATTGATCAAAAATTGGCTAATCAAATTAAGGATTTAAGACAGTCTGTTATTTGGCTTAGAGGTCAGGTAGTGTGTCTCAAACATCGCATGCAAATGCCGTGCAACTGGAATACCTCTGATTTCTGTATCACTCCATAGCCCTATAAAAAGACTGATCATTCATAGGAAATGGTCAAAGGACACAATCTGGATAGGGAAAATAAGTTATCATTAGACATGCTAAATTAAAGAAACAAATTTTGGAATCCTCTCAAGCTCACTTATCCATTGTGCCTGGAGCTGAGGCGTTATATCAGGTGACAGAAAATCTTTATGGATTGAACCCCATAACTAAGATCAAGTCTACTGGGGGCTCTACTGTAATAAATTTTAGAATTATGTTTCTCTGTTTAATAGGCTTGTTTTCAGTGTGCCGGACCAGTCAAATAATCCTGCATCAAAATCAAGGGAACGAACCAGCCTTCATCGCCATGGCACATTTATATAAAAAGAAAGGGAGAGATGTTGCGGGAATTCAGCAACCCCGAATGGAGGGATTGACTGAAGCCATGGCAGAAGAACATGAATTATNTTTCATACTGTTCAAACACACATGTTCTACAAAAAATTTGTGCAGCTGACACAATCACAGGGTCCTGAGGTGACATTCATCCTCCTCAATTTATGAAGAAGATGATGGGATTAAGAGATTAAAGACAGGCATAGGAAATCACAAGGGTATTGATTGGGGAAGTGATAAGTGTCCATGAAATCTTCACAATTTATGTTCAGAGATTACAGTAAAGACAGGCGTAAGAAATTACAAAAGTGTTAATTTGGGGAACTCATAAATGTCCATGAAATCTTCACAATTTGTGTTCTTCTGCTGAGGCTTCAGCCGGTCCCTCCATTCGGGGTCCCTGATTTCCCGCAACATCTCTCCCTTTCTTTTATATAAATGTGCCATGGCTGGAGATACCCCACACTTTCAATATAAACCTGCAAGAAAATATGCCCTAAAATTTTGAGGGCCCATCTAAAATTTTAATATAGGAAGACTGTGTTAACTCACATGCAGTAATATTTAAAAAAAAAAAAAATGACTCATATGGTTTAGTAATAGACTGGGAACCAAAAGGCTATTTAAAAAACAATCACTCCTCTGGCAGAAAGGAATGCCTAGAGGCTACTTATTTTATTTCTTATCAGGAGAACGAGAATCATCACTCTACTTTGCATAGGAGGTTCAGCTCATTCTTTCCCTTAAAATAGGAAGATAAAAGCATTCCCCCCACCGCCTGAGGCCTCTTATGATACTCCCCATTCTAAGTCCAGAACTCCCAGAGCTTTGGAAATTGACTATTGCCATGTCTGAACTATGAGTATGGGAAGGGGAAACTATTCTGTCTTTTGTCCCCACTGCTGCCCCATCTCTCGGTATCAACATAGATCCAGACATTCTGCTTTACTTACCTCCAACATGACTGTTCCCATACAGAGTTATGTTAAGCCTCCTTACCTACTGTTAGTGGGAAATATAAAATTTGGATGAACAATAAAACTGTCCAATGCATTAATTGTCATTTATACACTTGTATTAACTCTCATTTTGACTCCAAGAAAAGTGTAATGCCAATTCGAGCTCAAGAAGGAATCTGGATTCCAGTAACTTTGCCCAGACCTTGGGAATCCTCTCCCTTGGTACATTTAATTAATGAAGTGTTACAGCAAATTTTAAAAGATCTAAGAGATTTGTTTTCACTTTAATCACTGTGATCGTAGACCTAATTACAGTCACTGCACTGGCCACCACTGCCAGAATGGCATTACATCAATCTATTCAAATAACTCATTTTGTCAATAATTGGCAAGCCAATTCCACCCAAATGTGGAATTCTCAATAAGGCATTGATCAAAATTGGCTAATCAAATTAAGGATTTAAGACAGTCTGTTATTTGGCTTAGAGGTCAGGTAGTGTGTCTCAAACATCGCATGCAAATGCCGTGCAACTGGAATACCTCTGATTTCTGTATCACTCCATAGCCCTATAAAAGACTGATCATTCATAGGAAATGGTCAAAGGACACAATCTGGATAGGGAAAATAAGTTATCATTAGACATGCTAAATTAAAGAAACAAATTTTGGAATCCTCTCAAGCTCACTTATCCATTGTGCCTGGAGCTGAGGCGTTATATCAGGTGACAGAAAATCTTTATGGATTGAACCCCATAACTAAGATCAAGTCTACTGGGGCTCTACTGTAATAAATTTTAGAATTATGTTTCTCTGTTTAATAGGCTTGTTTTCAGTGTGCCGGACCAGTCAAATAATCCTGCATCAAAATCAAGGGAACGAACCAGCCTTCATCGCCATGGCACATTTATATAAAAAGAAAGGGAGAGATGTTGCGGGAATTCAGCAACCCCGAATGGAGGGATTGACTGAAGCCATGGCAGAAGAACATGAATTATGAATATTTCATGGACATTTATGTGTTCCCCAAATTAACACTTTAATAATTTCTTATGCCTGTCTTTACTGTAATCTCTGAACATAAATTGTGAAGATTTCATGGACACTTATCACTTCCCCAGTCAACACCCTTGTGTTTTCCTATGCTTATCTTTACTTTAATCTCTTAATCCCATCATCTTCTTTGTAAGCTGAGAGGATAAATGTCGCTTCAGGACTCTGTGATTGTGTCAACTGCACAAATTTTTTGTAGAGCATGTGTGTTTGAACAATGTGAAATCTGGGCATCTTAAAAAAAGAACAGGATAACAGCTATGTTCAGGGAACAAGAGAGGTAACTTTGAATTGGCCATCAGTGAGCTGGATAGAACAGAGTTATATTTCTCCTCTTTCTTAAGAAAATAGGAGAAATATCACTGAATTATTTTCTCAACAAGGAACATCCCTGAGAAAGAGAATGTGCCCTGAGGGTAGGACTGTAAACGGTCCCTTTAGAAGTGTGCAGTCTTTTATGGTCAAAGCCAAAAGGATGAAATAAGTTCCAGTCTCCTGTAGTACTCCTAGGCTTATAAGGAGGAGGAAAATTCCCACCTAATAAATTTTGGTTAGTCAGGTTGTCTGCTCTCAAATCCTGTTTCCTGATAAGATGTTATCAATNCAGCTATGTTCAGGGAACAAGAGAGGTAACTTTGAATTGGCCATCAGTGAGCTGGATAGAACAGAGTTATATTTCTCCTCTTTCTTAAGAAAATAGGAGAAATATCACTGAATTATTTTCTCAACAAGGAACATCCCTGAGAAAGAGAATGTGCCCTGAGGGTAGGACTGTAAACGGTCCCTTTAGAAGTGTGCAGTCTTTTATGGTCAAAGCCAAAAGGATGAAATAAGTTCCAGTCTCCTGTAGTACTCCTAGGCTTATAAGGAGGAGGAAAATTCCCACCTAATAAATTTTGGTTAGTCAGGTTGTCTGCTCTCAAATCCTGTTTCCTGATAAGATGTTATCAATGACAATGCGTGCCCAAAACTTCATTACAATTTTAATTTTGCCTCATCTGGTGGTCCTGTGATCTCTCCCTGCCTCCATTTGCTTTGTGATATTTTATTACTTTGTGAATTACGTGATCTCTGTGACCCACACCTTATTCATGCACTCCCTCCCCTTTTGAAAATCACTAATAAAAACTTGCTGGTTTTATGGCTCAGGGAACATCACAGATCCTGCCAACATGTGATGTCTCCCCCAGAAACCTAGCTTTAAATTTCTCTCTCTTGTGCTCTTTCCCTTTATTTCTCAACCCAGTTGAGACACTTAGGAAACAGAAAAGAACCCATGTTAAACATCAGGAGCAAGTTCTCCCGATATCTTCTGACAAAAAAGGTTCATCAGAGTTTACAAGCTCAGTGCCCCAGTTTCATCAGTGTCTTCCCGCACATCCCCATTCCAAGTTGCAGTGTTCCATTCTTTTCCAATCAATACCCTCACTTTTACATTAGACACCTATTGAGGCTGTGCATGTACTTTTTGTTGCAGATCAGCCACTCGCATGATAAGAGCTTGGGTCTGTTTTTTCACATTTTCAGCTTTTTCTCTACAGCAGATAAGACTCTCACTGAGGGAAATCTTAGTAGATTTGAGGCTCCATATCTGGTTTCAAAGCCAAGAGTTAGAATCCCTGAGTTCATAATTTCTTTCATCACTTTGTCCAGTGAACTCAGGAGCAACCAACCAGCTTCATTATGTTCCTTGGTTCTGCACATATGGTCAAAGGTGTTATGTTTGGAGTCACTAAACTCCTTGCCTCTTATGAGCAGTGAATCAGGAGTGTCAAATGAATTTATTTTGCATAACTCTCTAAACAATTCATGCCAAAGACTATCAGTGTTCTCCGTACTACTAGAAGTAGAGGTCAAGAATGGTGGCTCATGCCTGTAATCCCAGCACTTGATTCCTCACGAGGTCAGGAGTTCAAGACGAGCCCAGCCAACATGGTGAAACTCCATCTCTACTAAAAGTACAAAATTAGCCAGGTATGGTGACATGCACCTGTAGTACCAACTACTTGGGAGGCTGAGGCAGGAGAATTGCTTGAACCTGGGAGGTGGAGGTTTCAGTGAGCCAAGAGGACACCATTGCACTTCAGCCTGGGCAACAGAGTGAAACTCTTTCTCAAAAAAAAAAAAAAAGAAAAAAAAAAAGTAGAGATCTTAGCATTTTTGGGTCTAATCATATTAAACAGCCAACTACAAAAACCCCAAAACCAATGAAAGAACACCATCCCTACTATTATATTCCTCTCAAACCACTCCTGGTACCAAAATCTCTATTAGTCAGGGTTCTGTAGAGGGCAGAACTAGGAGGATGTATATAGATAGATAGATAGATAGATAGATAGATAGATAGATAGATAGATGAGTTTATTATGAAGTATTAAACTCACACAATCACAAGGTCCCAAAATAGGTTGTCTGCAGGCTGAAGTGCAAGGAAGCCAGTCTGAGTCCCAAGGTTGAAGAACTTTAAGTCAATGTACAAGGGCAGGAAGCATCCAGCATGGGAGAGAGATGTAGGCTGGGAAGCTAATCCAGTCTAGTCTTTTCACGTTATTCTGCCTGCTTTATATCCTAGTTGTACTAGTAACTGATTAGATGATGCCCACCCAGATTAAGGGTGAATCTGCCTTTCCCAGCCCACTAACTCAAATTTTAATATCCTTTGGCAACACTATCACAGACACAACCAGGATCAATATTTTGCATTCTTAAGTCCAATCAAGTTGACCCTCAGTATTAACCATCACAACTTCCAATTCTGATATTTCAAATAGTGCTCTGCATTTCATAAACTGTTTTTTATATCTATTCTGATACTTTCAGAATTTCACACCATAGAAATTAATCTTATTAAATAATAATTCTTATGCTCAATATCACTAATTATCACAGAAATGCAAAGCAAAACCACAATGAGAGATCATCTTACCTGAGTCAGAATGGTTATTACTGAAAAGTCAAAAAGGAAAAAAAAAATATATATATATATGTTGGCAAGGATGTGGAGAAAAGGACATGCTTAGACACTGCTGGAAGGAATGTAAACTAGTACAGTCACTATGAAAAACAGTATGGATATTTTTTAAAAACTAGAAGCTGAATAATTCAATTGAGCAATCCCATTACTAGGTATGTACCCAAAAGAGAAGAAATTGATATAACAAACTGATACTTATGCCCCATGTTTATTGCAGCACTATTCACAACAGCAAAGATATGGGATCAGCGTAAGTGTCCATCAAGGGATGAATGGATGAAGAAAACATAGTATAAATACACAATGGAATATTCTTTAGCTATTAAAAAAAGGATTAAAATAATGTCCTTTGCAGCAACATGAGTTAAACTGGAAGTCATTATCGTTAGTGAAATAAACCACGCATAAAAAGTCAAGCATTGCATGTTATTGTAAGCAGCTTAACTCCAGAATGCATTTTGTCACATTTTTTCCTTTTCTCTTTTCTTCCTATTCTCCATCTAACACTGAAGCAAACTGCAGAAGCTTTTTTTCTTACCCTTAAAATAGACTTCACATCCCTCCCTTGCCCACTATATATTTCCTTAACTTTCAACTAACTGTACAGTAGTATCTAATGATGTGCTTACTTTGATATTTCAGTTGCTAATCTTGAAATACACAGACTAAGCCCGGAGACCTAGCCTGCAAAAAGAGCAGCTAGTCAGCAACCCAGCCACTCTTGAGATGGTGCCAGCAGGCACTTCAGGTGAACTGAAGCTCAATATAAGCCATCAAAACAAGACAGCTAGACCTTGTACTCAGCACCATTCCTGCATGCCTTCTATATTGTTTCCCTTTTTAAACCCTTGCCTTCTCCACAGAAATTCCAAATGATTACTTTGGATGTAACTCTGGCCACTTCCTCAATACTAGTTTTCATAAAGTCACTTTCTTCCTACGATACGTCATTCTTGCTATCTGGCTCTGCAAGTGCTGAGTGGTTGGACCTGCATTTGGTTACATTCTCATGTATATGTGGGAGCTAAAAGGATTTGAACACATGGAGGTGGAGAGTGGAACAATAAATCAGATATTGGGAAACATGAGTAGAGGGGAGGGGAAAGGATGAAAATAAATGTGCTAAAAGGCACCAACATCCAGTAAGATAGAAGGAAAACATTCAATGTTTGATAGCACAGTAGGTTGACTATACTTAAAAATAAATTGTAGTTGGGTAATGACATTCTAAATAACTCCCTTGATGACTATGTATTTGACTCATCTAATGTTGTGAACAAGCCCCCCAAAATCTGGCCATAAACTGGCTCCAAAACTGGCCATAAACAAAATCTCTGCAGCACTGTGACATGTTTGTGATGACTATAACACCCACGCTGGAAGGTTGTGGGTATATGGGAATGAGAGTAAGGAACCCTTGACCCTCCCAGGGTGGAAAACTGCTTAAAGACATTCTTAAGCCACAAGCAATAGCATGAATAGTCTGTGCCTTAAAGACATGCTCTTGCTGCAGATAACTAGCCCAACTTATTCCTTTAATCTGGCCCATCCCTTCATTTCCTATAAAGGATACTTTTAGTTAATTTAATATCTATAGAAACAATGCTAATGAGTGGCTTGTTGTTAATAAATGTGTGTGTGAATCTCTGTTTGGGGCTCTCAGCTCTGAAGGCTGTGAGACCCCTGATTTCCCACTTCACACGTCTATATTTCTGTGTGTGTGCCTTTAATTCCTCTAGTGCTGCTGGGTTAGGGTCTCCCAGACCAAGCTGGTCTCACCAAGTGGCATCCATTCACGGGGGCTGGAATCCAGTTTGAAGGGTCGCCTGGGCCGGCATGATGATTGGAATGGAAAATTAGCTGGAGGACACCCGAGTATTCTTAAAGAAATCCCTGTGGTGAGTAAGAAGGGGAGCTCAGAATCATCAGGGAAACAATGGGAGAAGTGTGGGGTCTGGTTCATTTCACTTTGGAACTTTTTCACACTGGTGATGAGGAGGAAGGAGAGTATAACGAAGTAACAGAAGAGGTTACAGAGCAGGTTTATTTGCCAGCTAAACCTAAAGCGGCAAAGGAGGGAGAGGTTCATCCCTGCCCTTCTGCAACCCCTCATTATTATTTTGAAGAAAAAGACCCTCCAGATCTTTCTTTTCTGGAGGACACTGGGCAAAAATAGTTGCCCCAGTGACTGTTCGAGCAGTGCCTCAAGCGACAGCTCTCAGTTCTATTCAGGCAGTAATTCAGCAAGCTATGCAAGAGGGTGATTTAGAGTCTTGGCTGTTCCCTGTTACAATACACCTCCCAGATCAACAGGGAAATATTACAACTACATCTGAGTCTTTTCCTTTTAAATTACTCAAATCATTTAAACAAGCTATAAATCAGTATGGACCAGGTTCTCCTTTTGTAATGGGACTGTTAAAGAATGTTGCTGTTTCCAGTTGGGTGATACCTACTAACTGGGACACTCCTACTTGAGCTTGTCTAACTCCTGCTCAGTTCTTACAATTTAAAACTTGGTGGGCAGATGAAGCTTCCATTCAGGCTACTCACAATGCCCAGACCCAACCTCAAATTAATACAACTACAGACCAACTTTTGGGGGTTGGCAGTTGGACTGGTTTGGATGCACAACTGGTCATGCAGGATGATGCCATAGAACAGCTTAGAGGAGTGTGCATTAGAACTTGGGAAAAAATCACTTCAGGTGAAGAACAATACTCTTCCTTTAGTGCTATAAAACAAGGACCATGAGAACCATACGTTGATTTCATAGCTCGGTTACAGGAGTCTCTTAAAAAGATTATTGCAGATTTGACTACTCAGGATATAGTGTTGCAGTTATTAGCTTTCGACAATGCTAATTCCTATTGCCAGACTGCTCTGTGACCTATCAGAGGGAAAACACGTTTAGTTGATTATATCAAGGCCTGTGATGGTATCGGAGGTAATCTGTATAAAGTTACTCTACTAGCACAAGAAATGGTAGGACTAAGAGTAGATAAAGGAAATACTCCATTTCCTGGAGCTTGTTTTAACTGTGGGAAGCATGGTCATACTAAAAAAGAATGTAGAAAAAATTAATTAGTCAGGCCGTCAGACAGGGGAAAAAAGAAAACTGCTGATCCTGAAGTATGTCCAAAATGCAAAAAAGGAAAACATTGGGCTAAACAGTGTCACTCTAAGTTTGATAAAGAAGGGAGCCTGATTTTGGGAAACACCACAAGGGGCCCATCTTGGGCCCCGTTCTAAACTGGGGCTTTTCCAGCTCAGGTCATTCCCTCACCCCTGTATAATGTCTGTCCCCCACCTCAGATGGTAGTGATGCAGTAGATTTATGCTGCACAAAAGCTGTGAGCCTTCTGCCTGGAGAACCCCTGCAAAGGTCTCAACAGGAGTCTGTGGACTGTTGCCAGCAGGGACAATAGGATTACTTTTAGGAAAGTCTAGTTTAAGTTTAAAAGGAGTACAAATACATACAGGAGTAATTGATTCAGATTACAATGGGGAAATTCAAATTGTTATATCTACTTCAGTTCCCTGGAAAGGAGAGCCAGGAGAGTGTATAGCACAGCTCCTGATTGTGCCATATGTGGGAATGGGAAAAAGTGAAATTAAATGAACAGGAGGATTTGGAAGCAAAAATAAACAAGGCAAAGCAGCTTACTGGGTAAATCAAATTACTGATAAATGTCCTACCTGTGAAATAACTGTTCAGGAAAAAAATAAATAAATAAAATAAATAAAGGTTTGGTAGATACAGAAGCAGACATTTCAATCATTTCTCAACAGCACTGGACATCTGTGGCCAATTCAACCTGCTCAATTTAACATAGTTGGAGTTGGTAAAGCCCCTGAAGTATATCAAAGTAGTTATATTTTGCATTGTGAAGTGTCCGATGGACAACCTGGGACTATTCAACCAATTATAACTTCTGTACCTATAAATTTATGGGGAAGAGATTTATTACAACAATGGGGAGCACAAGTTCTAATTCCAGAACAATTATATTGTCCTCAAAATCAACATATGATGCATGAAATGGTGTGTGTCCCTGATATGGGACTAGAAAAAAAAATTGCAAGATTGAAAGAAATGCTTCAAGCAGAAAAACAAAGTTCCCGCCAAACATTAGGAAAAACTTTTTGATGGTGGTCATTGTTAAGCCTCCAGAACCTATACCTTTAAAATGGTTAACAGATAAGCCAATTTGGATTTAAAAGACTGTTTCTTTACTATCCCTTTAGCTGAGTAAGACTGTGAACGATTTGCATTTACAATTCCTGTGGTAAACAACCTACAGCCTGCTAAGCATTTTCATTGTTTTACAGGTGGGTCTAGTGATGGTAAAGCTTCTTATTCAGCTCAAAAAGTGGAGCTTGTAGCAGTAATTGAGGTATTGACCGCTTTTGATATGCCTATTAATGTGATTTCTGATTCTTCATACATGATTCATTCCACACAGCTAATTGAAAATGCTCAGTTATGATTTCATACAGATGAACAGCTGATTACTTTATTTACCCAATTGCAAACAGCAGTTAGGAGTAGAATGCACCGTTTTTACATCACTCACATTAGGGCTCATATACCTCTTCCAGGACTTTTGACTGAAGGGAATCAAATGACTGATCACCTATTTGCTAATGCAATATATAGTGCTAGACACTTTCACAATTTAAGCTGTGTTAATACCTCTGGTCTCAAATACAGATACAGCATCACCTGGAAAGAAGCTAAAGCTATTATCCAGTGATGCCCAACTTGCCAAATGGTACATTCCTCATCTTTTACAAGAGGAGTTAATCCTCGAGTACTGGAACCTAACTCACTTTGGCAAATGGATGTCACACATGTTCCCTCATTTGGAAGGCTAGCTTATATACATGGATGTGTGGACACCTTTTCTCACTTTGTCTAGGCTACATGCCAAACAGGGGAGTCTTCTGCCTGTGTTAAATGTCATCTTTTGCAGTGTTTTGTGGTGATGGGCATTCCAGCTTCGAGTAAAATAGATAATGCCCCAGGCTTTACTAGCCAAGCTCTAGCTATATTTTTCTTTACGTGGGATATAAAACACATTACTGGTATCCCATATGAGTCTCAAGGACAAGTCATATGGAAAGAATGAATCTCTCCCTAAAACAGCAGTTACAAAAGCAGAAAGGGGGACACAGATAATATGGAACCCCACAGATGCAACTGAATCTAGCATTAGTAACTTTAATTTTTTTGAGCCTGCCCAAAAGCCAGATTTTATCAGCAGCTGAACAGCATCTACAGAAACCAGCTACAAAGACAAAAGCAGAACAACTGATTTGGTGGAGAGATCCAATAACAAAAAGTTGGGAAATAGGTAAAATAATAACTTGGGGTAGAGGTTATGCTTGTACTTCCTCAGGCAAAAATCAACAGTCAATTTGGATACCATCGAGACACCTAAAACCTTATCATGAGCTGCATGATGAGAAAGAGATTCTGGGAGGATCCCAAGGACTCCCTGGTTGCAGCCATGTTGAGACTGACACTGAAGAGGACTCCGACTGTCATGAGCAACACCCATCAAACACAGCCACCCACCTGGAGACAGATCAAGAAGTTGTCACAGATGGCGGAAGAAAACCTGAGGAAAGCAGGACAACCAGTTGCAATGAGTAATTTAATGGTAGCTATGCTAGCGGTTATCACCACTGCTGTGAGTATTCCTTCAACAATTGCTGATACAGAGAACAATTATACTTATTGGACATATTTATCAATCTTGGCTGGTAATAATGCCTGGATATAAATCACTCTATGACACAGTTACACATGCTTTCTGATCTCAGTATTTACCATAATAAATCTACTCCTATAATTGAGGCATACCACCTTCAAAAACCTATTTGTAAACAAAAAAGAACCTGGCCAGAAATAATGAATGTACTTGTTTAAGAAGATTGCATTGCAAAACAGGTAGAGGTGCTGCACAACAATTCCTATGGAATCCTTATTAATTGTTCCCCTAAGGGGATGTTTAGCTTAAATTACACCTCTCAATCTGCATGCCACAGCCACACTATGTTCAGCTGATCTGAACAAAATGGTCAGATGATAGATATAATAAGAAGTATGGTGAGAGTTCCTATTATCTGGAACCATGGTGGTATAGTGCCACCTCAACCTCAAATGAAATGGCCTGCCATAGGAGCTAAACATTAAGGATTTGTGGAAACTGTTAATATCTGTTAATAAGATCAAAATTTGGAAAACATAAGAAAGCATCTAGAAGGAAACTCTGCAAACTTGTTTTTGGATATAGCAAAATTAAAAGAACAAATATTTAAAGCATCCCAGGCACACCTGACCTTAATGCCAGGAACTGGAACTCTTAAAGGAGCTACAGACAGATTAGCAGCTAATGACCCATTGAAATGGATAAAAACACTTGGAAGTGCTGTAATTTCAATGATGATTGTGCTTTTAATCTGTGTTGTTTGTCTTTGTATAGTCTGCAGATGTGGATCCTGACTCCTGCGAGAAGTAGCTCACCGTGACAAAGTGAACTTTGCTTTTATTGCTTTGCAAATCAAAGAAGGGGAGCATGTTGGGAACAAGCCCCCCAAAATCTGGTCATAAACTGGCCCCAAAACTGGCCATAAACAAAATCTCTGCAGCACTGTGACATGTTCATGATGGCCATAACGCCCACGTTGGAAGGTTGCGGGTTTACGGGAATGAGGAAGAGAAACGCCTAACCCACCCAGGGCAGAAAGTCACTTAAAGGTATTCTTAAGGCAAAAACAATAGCATGAGCGATCTCTGCCTTAAGGACATGCTTCTGCTGCAGATAACTAGTCCAACCTATACCTTTAATTTTGCCCATCCCTTCATTTTCCATAAAGGATACTTTTAGTTAATTTAATATCTATAGAAACAATGCTAATGACGGGCTTGCTCTTAATAAATATGTGGGTAAATCTCTGTTTGGGGCCTTCAGTTCTTAAGGGTGTGAGACCCATGATTTCCCACTTCACACTTCTATATTTCTGTGTGTGTGTCTTTAATTCCTCTAGCGCTGTCTCCCCAACCAAGCTGGTCTTGGCAATCTAAAAGTCTTCTTATGCACCACAGAAATTTGCACAAATAAAAAAAGGAAATAAATAATTTTATCATTCAATTTAATCTTAATGAATAGTAGTTTTTAGCATTGAATTGCAGAGCTTGAAAACTCACTAGCCCCTAAAACTTCAACTATTGTACCACACAGTAATTTGCTTAGAGAATTGCTTGGTTTACAGTCATAGTACTTCGTGATTAAAATTAGGATTACTTAATCCATATCTTCATTCCATTTGTCATCACAACTTATTTCTATTTCCTTCCTCATGATGCATGGAAAATGATACTGGTCACAAACAAATTCAGAATACAGAGCTCTGCATTCTGGTTTTACAAATAGCTAATTCTGTTTCCTGATCACCAAACCATACACTGTTATAAGGATTAGAAGAGATCACATCTATTAAACTGTTCCTTGTCAATTATAAAGTCTTTTAAGAGAACAGTTAATAACTTTTACAATCAGTATCTGCATCTTCCTGAAGGAGTATTGCTGCCAAAAGCAAACTAGATTGGTTTATGCAGAAATGAAGGAATTGCATGGCATTGAACTATGACAATATCCCTCTAGAGTTTTCAAAATTATTTCTATTGTCAGATATTGATATTAAAAATTTTGAGATGTTAACTATGTTGCCAAGTGTCCAAAGATACCATTTCCTACTCACCACATTTATAACATAATAAACGTAGGAATTTAGTAACTTATGCCATGATAAAAAACAGAGTGACAACTGAAATAAGGTTCGTTACTTTTAAATTTAAATTTGCTGATCTCTATTTACAATTAATATATGGAAATAGATATTTATATATCAAGATGAAATAATCCAACATGGATAGCTTCATCACTGAATACTCTGCCATCTTTCAGTAATGGCTATATTCACACAATGCTCACTTCTTAGCCAAAACAGTTAAATTACGAGTACTCTCCTTGTGCATAGAATGCAACTACAGTTTAGGAAAACACTAGCCTATAGTATGAAACATAATTCTATGATATAAAATGTCACAATAAATTTCTCTAGAAAAAACTCCAGTTCTTTTAACAATGCACAGTTAAATATTTCTTTATATAACCTATTATCTCAAAAAAATCTCAAATTTTATAAAGCATTAAGGAAATAAACTAAAAGTCATTTATTTGAAATAAATTGTATGTTAAACAAATGACCTGCTGGCTAATTGATCAATTTGTTTCTAAAGCTCAGATGAATCAGATATACCAGTGATAGGGTACAGGGCTAAAAATTAGCAGAACTTATTATTTTATATTATTAAGTCTATTCTCAACTCTGCTCTTTGCTGCACTTTTTCTACCAATTTGTAGATGGAGAGAGAAGATAAGTGACTCCAAACTTTTTCAATTTATATTTTAAGTGTTTGGGAAGCAGACACAGAAGCTTCTGTTGCCATAGGAACAGTGTAAATAATGATAATAACAACTGAAGGCAGAAACTTGAGGAATTTTATGGTTACACAATCCTCCCTGAGGCATGAAAATTGGATCTGAAGAAAAGAAACATAAGGTGGATTCACAGTTCAGCTATGACAGGAAGTAGCCTCTCCATTTACATAGGGCATTCCCTGAGTAAATTACTTTGTAACTTTACTTCATCCTCTTCATTTGCATAGGGCATACACCAAGTAACCAAAGGAAACCTCTACAGTGTATTAAAACTCCCCAAAATTCTCTTCAGGGCCCTTGAGCCCCTACCCTTGGGCCCGCTCCCACACTGTGGAGCGTATTTTCATTTTCAATAACTTTCTGCTTTTGTTGCTTCATTCTTTCCTTGCTTTGTGTATTTTGTCTGATTCCTTGTTCAAGATGCCAAGAACCTGGTCACCCTCCACTGGTAACACTCCCAATATGGTGTGAGTCAAGGAAAATCTCAGATAAATTCAGAGAGAGACTTTCACAAAACTTTACAAGCCAAATTTATTCTCCAAATTGTAACTCCACTCCAATGTAGCTACACTAAGATGAAACTAAAGGAAATCGTTCTTGGAATAACATTTAAAAATCATCTCATTATCAATGATTTATCTTTGATCCTGATGACTCTTCACTTGTGTTACATTGGAATTTTATATTCTTTAACATCTAATTGAAAGAAGGTGTCCACTGGGCTTCCTGGGTTGAGTAGGGGCTCAGAAAGCTGTGAAACTCACTCATTTCCTGCATCAGGACTTACTTTGGTCCTGGATGAATAATATTGAAGATATATATTTAAAATATTCCTAACATCAGAATTTGTGCATGTGTTTCCTTCCCCAAGAAAGCTATAAACAGTGAAAATTTTGCGGTGAGCTTCCCTGTGTCCTCTCTCCCTCTTTGGCTTCCCCCGCCCCTGAAACTAAAAGCAATGTTAATTGCCCGTTTGTCTGTGAACAGTGGACCTTACCTATGCTTCCAACTCCAATTCCTTGTAAACATACTTTGTAAAATCCTGTGAGATTCTGTCTCGTTTGCCACTGCAAGGCCATAAAGTAGATAAAACCTAAATTTCAATTCCGGTTTTCCTCAAGATATGAGACATGTTAATTGTCTTTGTTTCTGGCTCTGGTAACATCTCCCCACATCACGTATTTCCCGCCTTGAAGAGTTTAAAAGGTGACTGAAGAATCTAACACTAGCTACCCACTCCGGACCCCTTCCATGCTGTGGAAGCTTTGTACTGTCACTCTGCTTAATAAAACCTATGGTTTGTTTTTCATCTTGGTCTCTGTCTCTATCACTCACTGTGGGCAGCCGCCACGCCAATTCTTTGGCATGGCTAAGGCGAGAGACTTTGGCACTACATGATGAGAAGCATATTCACTGTGCATTTTCTAAAAATTTCAGTCCAGTGAAACAGGACACACTTATCCACAACATACACGAAGCAAATTTACTAAGTGCAAACATCCAGCAAAGGACAATGGAAGCCTAGGACTCATTGTGAACTGGTCCTCCAATGGTCAGAAAACTGTCTAGGGTGGATGGCATCTCAAATGCGTGTGCCCCACTTGTGCTGCCCATGAGAGACTCCAAAAGGCGGTCTGTTCAGGTTTACATGCCTCAGGAAAAAATGTGATTCACTGGGTAAAGCTTTGAAGGACATACTGCTTCCATGGGAGACAGGAACAAAGCCCAGTTGTTTTGGGCTCTTCTTCCCTATCTCAGGATAGGGAGATAGGGGGATAGGGTGAACTGTCCTGGGCAGTTCTTCCCTGTCTCAGGATATTTCATTGTCAGCACATTCTACAATTACTCCCAGAACACTCTCCAAGAAGGAGAGGGGAGAGAAACATAGTGGGCTAAGGCTATCCAGAGATCAACCGACATCTGGATTTACAGAAATTGTGGCACATAGATCCTTTCCTCATGTTCAACCTCCGTAAGGCAGCAGGAGGCTGAGGCATGACAAGAAAAGTCAAACAGAGAAACGTGAAAAGCTATCTTTGTTCATCGGGCAAGGAAATACTGAAGGAAGAGCCAATGTTGTTTATTACAGAAGGAGAAGGAGCTGAAATATTGCTGAATTTTGGAATACCTGTAATTGGAGTCTATATGCCTACCTGATGAGCCATGGGTATACTGTATATTATACCAAGTGCCCTAAAACTTATAATAATAAAAATAACAACTTTTGACCATAATGATATTTTATATTAGGCCCTTGTAGCATTGTATAATAGAACAAACACTGAGATAAAATGGGAGAACAGGTTCTATTACCAAACAAATCTTTTATTATTATTATTATTTTTATTTATTTTTAAATATATGCTTTAAGTTCCAGGATACATGTGCAGGAAGTGGAAGTTTTTCGCATAGGTGTACACATGCTATGGTGGTTTGCTGCACCCAATAGCCCATCACCTACATTAGGTGTTTCTCCTAATGCTATCCTTCTCCTCGCTCCCCAACGCCCAACAGGCTCCAGAGTGTGATGTTCCCCTCCTTGTGTCCATGTGTTCTCATTGTTCAACTCCCACTTATGAGTGAGAACCTGTGGTTTTTGATTTTCTATTTCTGTGTTAGTTTGCTAAGAATGATGGTTTCCAGCTTCATTCATGTCCCTGCAAAGGACATAAACTTATCCTTTTTTATGACTGCATAGTATTCCATGGTGTATATGTGCCACATTTTCTTTATCCAATCTATCATTTATCAGCATTTGGATTGGTTCCAAGTCTTTGCTGTTGTGAATAGTGCTGCAATAGGCATATATGTACATGTGTCTTTATAGTAGAACGATTTATAATCCTTTAAGTATATAATTAGTAATAGGATTGCTGGGTTAAGTGGTATTTCTGGTTCTAGATCCTTGAGGAATCACCATACTGTCTTCCACAATAGTTAAACTAATTTGCATTTCCACCAACAGTGTAAAAGTGTTCCTATTTCTCCCCATCCTCTCCAGCATCTGTTGTTTCCTGACTTTTTAATGATCACCATTCTAACTGGTGTGAGATGGTTTTTCATTGTGATTTCAATTTGCATTTCTCTCATGACCAGTGATGGTGAGCTTTTTTTCATATATTTGTTGGCCACATAAGTGTCTTCTTTTGAGAAGTGTCTGTTCATATCTTTCAGCCACTTTTTGATGAGGTTGTTTGTTTTTTCCTGTAAATGTTTTTAAGTTCCTTGTAGATTCTGGATATTAGCCATTTGTCAGATGGATAGATTGCAAAAATTTTCTCCCATTCTATAGGTTGATTATTCACTCTGATGATAGTTTCTTTTGTTGTGCAGAAGCTCTCTCATTTAATTAGATCTCATTTGTCAATTTTGGCGTTTGTTGTCATTGCTTTTGGTATAGCCAAGATAATCCTAAGCAAAAAGAACAAAGCTGGAGGTATCATGCTACCTGGCTTCAAACTATACTACAAGGCTACAGTAACTAAAACTGCATGGTACTAGTACCAAAACAGATATATAGACCAATTGAACAGAACAGAGGCCTCAGATATAATGCCACACATCTACAACCATCTGATCTTTGACAAACCTGGCAAAAAAGTAATGGGGAAAGGATTCCCTATTTAATAAATGGCATTGGGCAAACTGGCTAGCCACATACAGAAACTGAAACTGGACCCCTTCCTTACATCTTATACAAAAATTAACTCAAGATTAATTAAAGACCTCAACGTAAGACCTAAAACCATAAAAACCCTAGAAGTACACCTAGGAAATACCATTCAGGACATAGGCACGGGCAAAGACTTCGTGACTAAAACAGAAGCCTAATCTTAAACAGGCATATGACCTGGGAAAGTCAGGTAATCTTTATGGGCTATATCCATTCGATAAAATGAAGTCAGGAGAAAAACTGGGCAAATTCTGAGACTTACAGCTTAAATCATATAGCTCATTTTCCTTCCCCCTCACAGTTAGCACTCTATCTCACACTTTCTTTTCTCTACTTGCATACTGGGAAATTGTCAGAGCTTCATCACTGCATTTTCTCTATATTCATTTCCTCCTCATCCTGTGCAATTTGACTTATGCACTCCACTGAAACTGTATTCTTGATAGTGTTACCCGAATGTTTCCCCAGTATCCTCACATGCTCTTTATACTGGGTTTCATAGGTATTTGAAAATTTTAATGATTAATTTTTTGACATTGTGTCCTTCCATTTATACATTTGTACCATTATATTGTAAGTGGTTTTGACTGCACCTTCTGTTACTTTCCTTTATCACTTCTACATCTCCTAAAAATGTGTGTGGGATATATTTGTGTGTTAGTAATTATTTGCTGAAATGCCAGTGTTGTTGGACTTTGTGGGTCTTATTCTTTGGACCATTGGGTTTGAGTGGTACATTCAAAATCCTAATAATAATATCAATATTATTTAGTTCATATAATAAATATGTTCTTTTCACTCTAAATATGTTCTGTAGTTTATTCAAAGTTACTAATATTCTGGATATTTGGAAAAAATATAAATTGGTTATTGTGACATCACTAACTGTGATATCAGGATACTGCATATTTTGGCTTTTACTTGAGACTCAAATATTCTATTTTATTTAATACACAAAGAATCAACAAAATACTTAGCTGTATCAGTATCAGCAAATAAAAAAGAGACAATTGCCAAAGTACAAAAGAACAGCATAGACTTTTAATGCATTTACATGGTCAGAAATATATATCAATTAATTATCATAAATTAGTGGAATATTATAATTTTAAAGGGTGATAACTGTCCAAGTAATATCAACTCTTTCATCTTTCACTCAACACATTCCTATGCACATTTAGGAGGACAACAGGATGAGAGTTCGAATTAAGTA
The DNA here is from genome assembly GCF_001698545.2 of Rhinopithecus bieti. NCBI lineage: Eukaryota > Metazoa > Chordata > Mammalia > Primates > Cercopithecidae > Rhinopithecus > Rhinopithecus bieti. The sequence goes on from NW_016808198.1 coordinate 2,007,747, forward strand.
TATTCACACTGAATTTACATTAAGTAGAAAGAATGTTGGAGTTAAATTTAGAAACATAATCATGTTAAATATACATGCCAACCTGTGGGGCAACATGGACAGCAAGAAAAGAAGTAGAAAGGCTGACTCATTCTCGTTTTCAGCGTGAACCTTGGATCTTCATTCTCTACACTGAAGGGTTAGTCACAATTGAGTCCTTTGAGAAGAATATGCCAAGAATAAAGTACTTCAGACAGTATTTCTTGGAGGAAAGGTCATTGAAGGTAAAAAAAAAAAAAGAAAAAAAGGGGAAGAGGGAGCCAGTAAAAGCCTCCCAAATTCAGGAATAAAGGAATAGCAAAGTGAATTTGGAAGGAGGAGCCTCAGAGTGCATTGCAGCTCTGAGAAAGTCTCACCCAGGCTGATGGAAGATTCAGAGTCAAATTGCTCATTAGGGGAGTCCACATTTGTAAAGAATAGCCACACTTAGTGCCCCTATTGTGCTCAGTCATTGGCAGCTGCTTGGGCATGTCTGGGCATGAACACTACAACAGATCTGAAGTTGCAGTAGTTGAAGACAACTTTTTTTCACTTCAGATTTTATTTTAAAACCTACACCTGTAGAAGAGTTGAAAGAATCAGAAAACAAACAATATTAAATTGTACATCAATTATTAACATCTTTTGACATTTTCTTTATCTCTTCTTGTATATTCTACTCTGAACAACAACAAAGAATCAAAATCTAAGTATCACATGTGTCTGTGTGAAGAGACCACCAAATAGGTTTTGTGTGAGCAATAATGCTGTTTATTTCACCTGGGTGCAGGTGGGCTGAGTCCAAAAAAAGAGTCAGCAAAGGGAGATAGGAGTGGGGCCGTTTTATAAGATTTGGGGGGGTAGTGGAAAATGACAGTCAAAGTAGGTTTTTCTCTTGTGGGCAGGGGCAGGGGTCACAAGGTGCTCAGTAAGGGAGTTTCTGAGCGAGGAGAAGGAGTTTCTTTTATTATTATTATTATTATTATTATTATACTTTAAGTTCTAGGGTACATGTGCACAATGTGCAGGATTGTTACATATGTATACATGTGCCATGTTGGCGGGCTGCACCCATTAACTCGTCATTTACATTAGTTATATCTCCTAATGCTATCCCTCCCCCCTCTCTCCTCCCCACAATAGGACCCAGTGTGTGATGTTCCCTTTCCTGTGTCCAATTGATCTCATTGTTCAATTCCCACCTATAAGTGAGAACATACTGTATTTGGTTTTCTGTTCTTGCAATAGTTTGCTGAGAATGATGGTTTCCAGCGGCATCCATGTCCCTACAAAGCACACAAACTCATCCTTTTTTATGATTGCATTGTGTTCCATGGTGTATATGTGCCACATTTTCTTAATCCAGTCTGTCACAGATGGACATTTGGGTTGATTCCAAGTCTTTGCTATTGTGCATAGTCCCACAATAAACATGTTTGTGCATGTATCTTTATAGCAGCATGGCTTATAATCCTTTGGATATATACCCAGGAATGGGATGGCTGGGTCAAATGGTATTTCTAGTTCTAGATCCTTGAGGAATCGCCATACTGTTTTCCACAATGGTTGAACTAGTTTTCAATCCCATCAACAGTGTAAAAGTGTTCCTATTTCTCCACATCCTCTCCAGCACCTGTTGTTTCCTGATTTTTTAATGATTGCCATTCTAACTGGTGTGAGATGGTATCTCATTGTGGTTTTGATTT
>NW_016808198.1:2010135-2024210 GCF_001698545.2 Rhinopithecus bieti
AAAATTAATGTGCAAAAATCACAAGCATTCTTATACACCAGTAACAGACAAGCAGAGAGCCAAATCATGAATGAACTTCCATTCACAATTGCTTCAAAGAGAATAAAATACCTAGGAATCCAACTTACAAGAGATGTAAAGGACCTCTTCAAGGAGAGCTACAAACCGCTGCTCAGTGAAATAAAAGAGGACACAAACAAATGGAAAAACATACCATGCTCATGGATAGGAAGAATCAATATCACGAAAATGGCCATACTGCCCAAGGTAATTTATAGATTCAATGCCATCCCCATCAAGCTACCAATGACTTCCTTCACAGAATTGGGAAAAACTGCTTTAAAGTTCATATGGAACCAAAAAAGACTCCGCATTGCCAAGACAATCCTAAGCCAAAAGCACAAAGTTGGAGGCATCACACTACTTGACTTCAAACTATACTCCAAGGAGAGGGAATTTCACAAGGTTAATCGCTCAGTCAAGGTGGGGCAGGAACAAATCACAATGGTGGAATGTCATCAGTTGAGACAGGAACTCGACCATTTTCACTTCTTTTGTGATTCTTCACTTGCTTCAGACTATCTGGATGTATACGATGTATGCGTGCAGGCTTGGACTCAGAGACCTGGCATTCCTGTCTTCTTCCACTGAAGAGTTATCAAAAGCTTCTGCGATGGTCCAGGAGGCTTCTGAGGCAACCGGGCAGCATCAGTCTTCAGCCGTTAAGCTGAGAAGATCTGGGAAGGAGTCAGTCAGAGCCTTAGGCAGGAGTTCCATGGGCTCTGGGAGTGATTGCCAGGAGAGTTGGATAGTCTGATTTCCAGCAGGGTCCTGCACAGATGGGACACAGCTTAGGAGAATCCTTGGCTGCTGGCATTCCTTGGCCCAGTGGCCAGATTTCGGCACTTGAAGCAAGATCCTGATGGAGGAGGTCCTGTAGGAATGATTGACTGCTGCAGCTTAGGCATTTTTAAGTTCTTGTGTGCCGGAGATGTGGCTGGGGTTTCTCTCACAGTGGAGGCAAGGAATTGCAACTCAGAAATACGTTGCTACTTGGGTGCCTCTACTCTATTATTGTACACCCTCAAGGCAAGGTTAATTAAGTCCTGTTGTGGGGTTTGAGTGCCAGAATCTAATTTTTGGAGCTTTATTTAATGTCGGGAGTGGATTGGGTAATGAAATACATACTGAGAATAAGACAGCCTTCTGACCCCTCAGGGTCTAGGGCTGTAAAATGCCTCAGGGTTGCTGCCAAATGAGCCATGAACTGAGCTGGGTTTTTATATTTGATGAAAAAGAGCCTAAATGCTAACTGACTTGGGAGAGGTCAGATAAAGTAAAAGGGGCATTAACATGGACTCTGCCTTTAGCTCCAGTCACCTCTTTAAGAGGAAATTGTTGGGCAGGTGGGGGAGGGCTAGTCGTGGAACAACTATAAGTCAGACCACGTGTAAGGAGGGGAGGTGATGGAAGTGTTATAGGGTAGGGGAGCGGAGGCTGAGTAAGAATTGGAGCCTGAGTCAGCCTGGCGGGGAGCAACCTGAGGAGCAGTCTGGGGAGGAGCAGAGAGGCCAGATGGATCGGTAGAAAAGGAAGATTGATAAGACTTAGCCAAGCTTGGGGTTGGGACTGACAGAACAGGTGGGAGGGAAAGAAGAAAGATTTGGGACAAATTGTATAGGGAACAGAGACTAGGGAGGTACCGATGTGTAAAAAAATGCCTGGACGTCAGGCACCTCAGACCATTTGTCCATTTTTTGAAAAGAATTAGCTAGATCTTGTAGGATGGAAAAATCAAAAGTGCCATTTTCTGGCTATTTAGAACAAGTGTCGAGTTTATATTGGGGTTAAGTGGCATTGCAGAAGAAAATAAGGCTTTGAGGTTTTAGATCAGGTGTGAGTTGAAGAGGTTTTAAATTCTTGAGAACACAGGCTAAGGGAGTAGAAGGAGGAATGGAGGGTAGAAGATTGCCTATAGTGAAGGAAGCAAGCCCAGAGAAAAGAGAGGGTAGAGACATGAAGAGAAGAGGTAGGGGGTGCTTGCACCCCAGGAAAGTGGTGCTTGCCACTAAGGGTGAAGGAACAAAACAGGCATCCCTGCAGGGATCAGACACCTCCGAAAAGTGGGTAAATAATCAAGTAGGTGTCCCCACAGTGATTAAACACCAAGGGAAGACTGTCTTCTGGGGTCTGTGACCAGCACCGGAGTTTTGGATTCACGGATAAAACGCGTCTCCTCTGTCTCTACCAGAAAAGGAAAGGAACCAAAATTAAGAGAGGGGAGAGATTGAAGGATGGCGCCAAGATCGAAAGGAGAAAGAGGTTGAGAGATAGTGAGAGAGGTTGGATAAGAGAGTAAAAATAGGCTGCTTACCCGATTTAAAATTTGTGAGATGTTCCTTGGGCTGGTTGGTCTGAGGACCGGAGGTCATAGGTGGATCTTTCTCAAGGAACAAAGAGCAGGAGGACAGCGGATTGATCTCCCAAGGGAGGCCCCCTGATCGGAGTCATGGCACAAAATGTCACACGTGTCCGTGTGAAAAGACCACCAAACAGGCTTTGCGTGAGCAACAAGGCTGTTTATTTCACCCAGGTGCAGGTGGACTGAGTCCGGAAAATGAGTCAGTGTAGGGGGATAGGGGTGGGGCTGTTTTACAGGATTTGGGTGAGTAGTGGAAAATTACAGTCAAAGGGGATTTTTCTCTTGCCAGCAGGGTCAGGGGTCACAAGGTGCTCAGTGGGGGAGCTTCTGAGCCAGGAGAAGGAATTTCACAAGTGTAATCGCTCAGTTAAGGTGGGGAAGGAACAAATCACAATGGTGGAATGTCATCAGTTAAGGGAGGAACTGACCATTTTGACTTCTTTTGTTATTCTTCACTTGCTTCAGGCCATCTGGATGTATACCTGCAGGTCGCAGGGGATATGATAGCTTTGCTTGGGCTCAGAGGCCTGACACTAAGGATGCACTGGCGACCTTTAAAAGGGAGCAGCAGGTTCTCTCAAAGGGTATTCTGCATGGTGCAACCCCATGACAGCCACGCCAAAAAGTCACAGATTGAATATGTGGCAAACTAATTCAGATCTGCTCTGCATCATGCCATCTCTACAAATTCGTAAAAGAAAATAATTCTGGAAGGATGTGATGCAAATGATACTAGCTACAAATAGCTGTTGTTACATCACAGTCTGGGTGTATCATTAACAGGGAAATTGTTATATGGACAGGGATAAAACAGAGAATTCCTGCGAGATCTGCCTGTCATGTGACCAGATCTGGAAAGCACTGTACCCGTCAGACAAATAAACTGCTTGAGTCCTTAGAAAAGCGAGGGACTTTTTTCATGCCTACTTGGAGAGCAATTGAACATCAGAATCAAGAAGGCCAAGTAGAAGAAAGACCTCAGCTATGCACAGGATTTAGAATAGAACCCAAGTTCTTTCTGTTGGCCTATATTTGCTTTCACTTTTGCCTATTTTTCTAAGCTTATTATGTTTTTCGTTTCTCAAAGATTGGAAACTCTTCTACCCTAGAGACTTTGCATTAATGTCTCCTCTGGTTAGAAGTTTTTTCCAAGGCTTTTTACCATGGCTGGCTCCTTCCCCTCTTACAGGTCTCAGAGACCTGCCTTGAATATCTTCTGTAAAGGGATACCTCAGTTCTCTGCTCTCTTCTCCATTATGGCAACACTTGAGAATCCTTCAGAATGATTTGTATTATATAGTTATACACATACATGTTTTTATACAAGACTTTAAATGCATTAGGGCAGCAACAATATATTTTTCTATACAAACATACACAAAATCATAGCATAACAATACATATCTGTTGAGAAAGTATTCAATGAACTAATGAAAAGTTGTGTATATCTTAATATTTTATATACATCACAAAATACAAAACACTACCCTCTAGAAAGGTGGTAAAATTTGATACTCCTAGAACCAGTTTATGAGAGTCCTTATTTTCTTCTTGTTCCTTAACAATACATTTTATGGCTTAAAAAACTTGTTCATATAAACAAAAATAGAATTCGTTACGGTTTTGATTTGTGTTCTATTGAATTTCAGTCAGGTTAAGTATGATTTCATGTAGGTGGAAAATTTGTAATTTTTCTATTGTAAATTATCTCTTCATTATTTAAAAATATATTCAAAATGTGTAATTTAGTTAAAATATATATTATGTCTATAAATAAAATTGTATGATGTCATAAGAAAGGATGATGGAGATCATTCAATGACATGAAACATCCACTGTGTATAGGACTTTGTTATTATGCAGGAAGGAAGATATAAAAGCAAGCTATCACCAATGCAACCCTTCTCTAAAATGTTTTCTGAAATTTTAAAATACTTGAATGCATGTGATAGTTTTTTAAAATTTCAATAGTATATGATGGACAACACTAAATAGTACTAAATAATTAAACTCAAATGATTTTCTGTGTTGTGGAAAGCAAAGTGAAACAAAGAAAAATTATTATGTTATAAAGCAATGATACCAGTAAATGATAACGATTAGTTTGCTTAAAGAAATTATGTGAAAAGTGCTTAGAATTTTGGAGGAATTGTTTTCTTTTCTTCAACTTTTAATTGAGCAGTTTTCTTCAGTGATTCTCCTGGTTTCTTCCTCCAGTTACTTGCTAAACTACTTCCTGGAATTTTAATTCACCCATTTTTCTCAAAATTTGCCAGTCTTTCTCATTGTTAATTTCAAAATTTGTTAAACCCTTGATATGTTGAGACAAAAAACGGCCATTTAGTAGATTCTGTCTTAAAAGTTTGTATTACTTTGAAACACACTGTCTTCTTTACAAAGCCACCATCAATATGTCGTCTACAGCAGGAGATTTCAAAGTGTGGTCTGTGGACCCCTGTACTTCCTGGAGTTGTTTTCATTATAATGGCCCAAAGTTAATAATTTCTTCATATGCATATTAAGATTTTTTTTTTTTTTGCTTTTATTTATTTATTTATTTTGTATTGTGCAGCAATTTACACAATGGAGCAAAAGCAATGCTGTGTAAAACTACTGACATCTTAGCATAAATCATGGCGTAGGTCTAAAACTGTACTGGTAGTCAATGTGTTCTTTACCACCTCACACTCACAAAAACAAAATACCAGTTTCATTTAAGAATATTCTTGATGAATTATTTAAAAGTGTCATTTTATAAAATCTCAATCCTTGTGTACGTATCAATGTTCTGGGTGATGAAACGCGAAGTATGCACACAGCACTTCAGCTGCACACTGAAGTATGATGGCTGTTCCAAAGAAAACCAATTAGGCAATTATTCAAGTTATGAACTAGCTGCTTCTTTCATGGAATAGAATTCTTGAAATAATTATTAACAAACCATAGCTACACAGGCCTGCATATTGAACAGCCATTTTATTAAAAGTTGAATGAAATGAGTCTGTCATTTCAAGTAAACAACTGAGAATATATTGCCAATCATATATTTCAAACTTTGTATCAGCCAGTATGAGCTTGACATCTTTCTGTACATAAAGCTTTTTCTGATGACAACAGTGGCAGTACTGTTACTAGAAAGGCGTCTGATCCAGACCCGAAGAAAGAGTTCTTGATCTGGTGCAAGAAAGAATTCCGGGCAAGTCCATAACATGAAAGCAAGTTTATTAGAGAAGTAAAGAAACAAAAGAATGGCTACTCCATAAGCAGAGCAGTGGTATGGGCTGCATGACTGAGTGTACTTATGATTATTTCTTGATTATATGCTAAATATATAATCAGAAAGAATTTTAAGGCGAGTAACATGTTTCATCTTCCAGCTCAAGAACCACCGTTCTTATCTACAGTTGTGATCTCAAGGTGACTGCAAACTCAATAACTTTGTCTTCACTATGGCTTGGTATTTTTGTAATTCACATTGCTTCCCTGGATGCAAGGACATTATATTTAACTATAAACAATTTAAAGAAGTGGAATTTCATTATACAGTATATGCCCTTTCTTGTGTAAATATACAGAAGCAACTCAATAAATTTTATTTAAAACTCAGAGGCTAAAAAGGCAATTCTGAAGGTGTGTACCAAAATGAAGTTCTCTGTATCTAGGACACAGATTTGAAACTGTTATGCTCATAATTTGGTTGAAGTGGTAAAGTAACATCAACTTAAGAGATGTCAGTTTCAAGATGACAGAGGGTGACTTAGAGGGAAGTGAACAGTAGTTTGGGGAAGAATAGAGACACATTCCTGACCAGAATAACTAAGTTTGAATTTGGGAAATAAGTTACTATTTTCTTGGGAATCTCATAAATATCTTAACAAGAAAAACTGTTCTAAGACTTTCATAATCAATTATTCATTGAGCATCTTCCATGTGCCAGATGTTGCATAAACTGTCAGTGATACAGCAATGAATAGGACAAAGGCCCTGTCCTTATGTATTTTGTATTGTCATATGTAAATTCCATGGTTAAATCAGATGAGGTTTTTAAAAATCATAAAAGTTACATTTATTAAAAATGTAACTGATCAAAGACTGACGACACAAAGAAAATGGAAAGAAATGGGAAAAGGGAGATTAGAATATAGGGTCAAATTCAGTCCCACAATCAGCATACTGTTTTAAGTATTGACTATAGCATACTAAAGACTCATTGCTATGCTAGGGAATTTATCATCAGGATACTACCATTGTATAGACACCTTCCCTTAAGCTCATAATGCTCTCAAATTGGATTCACACATACAAAAAAGAAACTAAAATAAAGCTTGAGTAGCATTTAAAAATGTTTTAACTCACTCTGAAAATTCCGGTATTCATAAAAATATAGAATTGTAATAATCATTATTCCTAGAGATAAGTTTACAGCAGGCTTAAATTTCGTGTCATTCGATGTTCACTTCAATGCACACCTATGGAACACATACTATATGATAAACACTCTGTAAGTCTATAAGAACAAAAACATTGATAAGGCATTTTGTCTATCTGCAGAAAGCTCCTAGTATTATAGGGAGGAAAAAAGTAGATGCAAAATTTCTAATATATCTTAAATATTGTGACAGAGGTCTACAGAGAATGCTGTACTGGAGAGTCTTAATTATTTGCATGGTATTTTTATATTATTTTAATTATAAGCAGAAGTAGTAAATATTTAATAGCAGATAAAACATAGGCTTGACCAATCAGAATGGACCCTATGGAAAACTATTAAAAATATGTTGGGGTAAACTTGATTCATGTCAGCCCTTATTATGAGTTATGGGCTATCATACTCCTATTTTTCTAGAAATAATAAGGTCTTGAGTCTAATATTTGTGATCTCAGTAACTATTCTATATATGGTAACTAAGAAAAATGCTAAGTACAAAGAAGCTGATAGGAAAATAGAAGATATATATAAATTAGTGAGGTTATACTTTAAGTTCTAGGGTACCAAAACATTTAGTGATGTTTACTTCACCATTAGCAGTAGCTTAAATGTTGTCTCAAGCTGAGGATTCCATTGCATTTAAATTCTCATAACTCTGTACACAGGTGAAGAAAACATAATTGCCAAAACATGCTTTCTCTCACAAGTTTTGCCTCTTCTGTATGTTATTAGCTGTCCAGAGATAATGTGTTATTAATTATAATAGTTATCAAATTTAGAATTATACTTTCATCAGTACACAACTGTTTTTAATAGATGTTGTAATCTTATTGTGTTTACAATTTGATTGAAACATTATTCAGAGATTTTCAAGGAGAAAGCATAAAATCATTTCAGTCACAAGGTCATCACCTGAAACAGAAACATTTTAAATATCTAATCACTAATATTTCATCAAATTTCTCTCGCATTTTCTCTCTCCTGGAAACATTGCTGGTTTGTTTACTTGTTTGCTTTGTTTACAAATCTGGGTTTTATAGTTAGTTTTAACTAATAAAGCTTGAATTCATAACCAGATTCCATAGCTATTGACTAACACTGAATATGTTACATAGACAATATATATACCTCAGTTTTTCCAGCTACAGAATACAGATAGTGGCATCAAAAATTAGAAATGTTATGCTATGGCTCATTGTATGTGCCAAATAAATAGTAGCAGAAAACTGTACAAAAGCATTTTGATAAGTGTTTTGCAGGTATTTGAAGAATGGAGCTAACTAAAATTATTTGCATTTGTTAACATTTAGTGTTTCTTAGTTTAAATTTATTTCTGCAGCCTAAACAATTGATATAAGGAAGGGAAAAGATCCCTCAAAGATTACCTTTTGAAACCTTCTTGTAAATGCAAAAAATAACTCCTTTACCTTGGGAGAGTTTGTGAAGATTAATGAGTTGTTTCTTTGGGTTCAAGTTTTCCACATGAACTGGGTCCACTATGGTGATATAATTAATTTCACAACACCAGGGTTTTGTCATCCAACATTCTCGTACTATGCATCTATGATAAGTATTCTTTAATTAAACCTCAAAATTTGCCATGCTGTTGTTACATAGCGCAGCTGGAACACAGATATACCTCTGTGGACCACAAAGATTTTAATATGCAGCTGGGGAAGCTTAATAATAGAATGCTTACAAGAAAGCCTTCTGGTTGGTGTCCAAAGTTCTTAAAACTTTTAATAAATACTTCTATCTAAAAACAAATTATAGCAGGGGAAGTAAGGAACTTGCATTTCTGTTCATAGCTTACAGAAGGCAACAAGGTATGCTCCCTGGCCAAGGAGGGGAGAATTTTCTTTCATGATTCTCCTCAGTACCCAGCTTACTGGCAAGCACCTAGATAATTACTTTCCTATGAATACAGACGAGGAAAACTCTTCTCTTAAGGACTTGGGTACAAACATGCACACGAGATAGGGTTGGTTTCATCTGATGGTCATTGTTCCAGCTTTATAAACTTAGTAAACATTTATTTGCATCTCATTTGAATGTTTTTGATGGATGTTTTAATCATAGTTCAGTAACAGAATGAAAGTATATATTCATTTAAAGGTTCTCAGGCCGGGCATGGTGGCCCAAACCTGTAATCCCAGCACTTTCAGAGGCCAAGGTTGGTGGACCACCTGAGGTCAAGAGTTCGAGACCAGCCTGGCTAACATGGTGAAACCCCGTCTCTATTAAAAATACAAAATTAGTCAGGTGTGGTGACACATGCCTCTAATCCTAGCTACCCAGGAGGCTGAGGCAGGAGAACTGCTTGAACCTCAGAAGTGGAGGCTGCAGTGAGCTGAGATCACACCACTGTACTCCAGCCTGAGCAACAAGAGTGAAACTCCATCTTAAAATAAATAAATAAATAAATAAATATTACAATAAATTCAGGTTCTCAGTATTAAGCATCATTTGTCTTGTTCTTGAATTCATAATTTTGTCAATTCCCTTCTAGGGACTCACTAAAAATTAGGGTGTAAAAATGCAATCTGCTGCAATGGCTGAAAACACAGACTTCTCTTTCCATTACATATTCATTATGTAATCTTAGATAAGCACTCAAATCTCTTGTCCTCAGTTACCTTATCTTTATAATCGGAATAATAGTCAAATTTATCTCATGGAGTTGCTATGAGGATTAAAATAAATAAAAAGTGCTAAGTAAGGTAAGAGGTACATAGTAACCATTCTAGCAATGGTGATGATGAAGAATTAAATAATAACTAGTGATAAGTGTATAAGGAAGATAGAAGAAAGGTGAGCTACAGAAAAATTATTTTAGCAATCAATTATAACGAGAAAATGGTAACATCTGTTACAAATAGGATTTCCATCTCAGAGTCTCTGGAGAAAGACAGAATGAAAGGTGGTTTTTCTGTCCTCACATACCTCTGTTTCTTTACCTCAGAGGACTGTTGCTACATGTCTTCAATGAATTCTAGACCTTGAGAGGAAACTATGCTGGAAGGGGTAAGTGACAAGTATGTAACTAGTTGCTTGTCAGACTGGAGGAGTGAAATATACTTAATGGCAGAAATACCAGAAGATGAATTTGAGTTGCTTCTGAGAATCCAGGGAGAACGTTAGATTTCTGAGGACCCCAAACTAGGAGGGGTACATGGTGCATCTCTGGAGGCTGAAAACTGAATCTTCTATATAAGACAAAAATACTTAAGTCCAAACTTGATATGTTCACAACAGAACTGCGTCTTCAAGGGTAATGCAGGTTTGAACACGAAGCCTGACATGTGTGGTAACCAGTGTGAAGTGAAGACAAGTTTTTCTCCTTAAAAATTTCTGGACTGCATATTGGTAGAATTCTAGAGAGACCTCTGAAATGCCTGACAGTGAGCCTCAGAAAATCAAAGCAATAAAAAGAAATGAAGTCAACCTTGATCCAAAATGAAGTTAGACTCAGGCTCTCTCTCTCTCTTTTTTTTTTTTTTTTTTTTTTATTTGTATGTATGTATGTATGTATGTATGTATGTATGTATGTATGTATTTATTAATTTATTTATTCATTTATTTTAACAACAGACATTCAGGATACTGAAAAGAAAAGATAAAGGCTTCAGGCAGAGGGCGGCAACAAAAGTGACTCTTGCTATCTGAGATCTTGCTTCCTGAGACCGTAGAGTGAGGCAATTACTTCGAAGATGAAGAAAACACACTAAAATTTGGGTCATGGGAAGAGCTCTGTACACTGACTGAGAATGAGTATTGGTTTAGTTGACATTAACCCAAAGAGAGTTGCTCTTCAAATTAGTTAATGCAAATTGAATGGTTCTCCAGATCCAAAATATGTTTTCTCCTAGACTTAATGTTCTGGGCTAAAAAAAAAATTTTGAATAAATAATATTTTCATAGAATCTTCTTTTGTAAAAAGGAAGGGACTGATTTTTAATATATGCTGCCCTCAGATATTCTTAAGAGACTGTCGTTCACACACCCTTATTGGCTTTCACATGGAAATATTTATCCTGGTAGGAAACTGATTCAGGACAAGATGTACATATTAGAAAGATGCCTCCTCTATGGCTGGGAAAGGATGTAGTAATATGGGCGGAGAATGTAGGCAATGTTTTTTCAAATTCTATTGTTTACCAATAAAAAAGCAGGGCACAGTAGTCTATTGAGATATTAAGCCACGTTGTGTTCCCTATTATGGTAGGAGCCTGGAACACATGAGAGATGCACTTTATAACACATAATCAGCTTCTGATTACCCTTACCCCAGTGTATTAATAACAAGCTGTAATTTTTGAAAATTTCAGTTTAGCAGGGAAATAATTTTGTATTTTTATAGAATGAAAAGGATTATATAAGAGTTTCTATTGTGGAATGTAAATGACAAGAGGAAGACTTTAGGGGATGTTGTAAAAAATGGGATCCTCTGCCTAGATCTCCTTTCAAGTAATGACTTGCAGGGCATCTACTGGGGGTGCAGGCAGTAGATTGCTTCATTTGTCTGCTTTATCACACTCTTCAGCAGCTACAGAAATATTCCTCCTGCCCCACAGTTATTGAATGGAGAAATAATTGCCCTTTAATCAGATGGTGCTAGCACAATGGGTGTGTATATTTATATATATAGATACATATCACACATACATTATTAAAAATAAAATTATTACACATGGATCATATATCCAAATGCAATATATGAATCTATAAGGCAATGAAAACAAAACAGGTAAAAATTTTTATGAACTGGAATTAGGCATGACATTTTTTAAAGTGTCACCAAAATAAATTCATAAAAGGAAAAGTAACTGAAAATTGGACTTCATCAAACTCAGACTTGGAGAAAATATTTCAGTCATATATCCAACAAAGGATTTGCCCCAAATAAAAAAAAAAAAAAAAAAAAAAACTCTCAAAAGTCAACAGCAAGAAAACAAGTAGCCAAATTTTAAAATGAGTAAAAGGTGTTTGTCAAGACTTTTGTAAAGAGGATGTATGAATGATACAAAATCTCAGAAAAGATCTCCAAAAAAAAATGAAAGCTAAACCCATGTACATATTAGAATGGCTACTTTTTTTTATGTCGACAATATTTAGTACTGTAATTGATGCAGAGCAAAAGGAAACACCATATATTACTGGTAAGAATATAAAATCCTACAGTCATTCTAATAAACAGTCACAATTTATTTTAAATTAAAACATTCTCTGATCATATGACCAAGTAATTCCATTCCTAGGTATTTACCCTAGAGAAATAAAAACTTACATTTACACAAAATCTTTGACATAAATGTAAAACTGAAAACAACTCAAATTTTCTTCAATAGGTGTTATGAACTAAATGTGTCCCCCACTCCAAATTCATATTTTGAAATCTTAACCCCTAATATAATAGTGTTAGGAGTTGGGACCTTTATGAGATCTCTTAGTTAATTTTATGCATCTACAACAGAATAACACAGACAGGATAATTTATAAAGAATAGTTTATGTAGCTCATGTTTCCTTGGAAGGTCCAAAAACATGGCTTCAGCACCTGGAGAGGGTTATCCCGTGGTGGAAGGGTTGAAAGTGAAAGCAAACACAAGAGATAGAAAGAAGCACTAGGAACCACACTCATTTTAACAACTAACTTTTGCCGATAGTGACATTAATCCACTCATAAGGGCTCCAACCTCATGACATAATTGCCTCTTATTAGGTCACACCTCCCAGCACTATTGCACTGGGGATTAAGTTTTCAATGGGTAAATGTTTTGAGGGAAAATTCAAGCCATAGAAGGAGATAAATCATGAGGGTGGATTGTCACCAGTGATATTTGTGTCCTCATAAAAGAGACAACCGGAGAGTTCTCTAGCTCTCTTTCTGCCATATGAGGACACAGTGAGAAGACAGCCATCTATGGACCCAGGAAGTGGGCCTTTATCAGACACTGAATCTTTTAGTGTCTTAATTTTGGACTTTCTGGTCCCCAGAACTGTAAGAAATAAATTGTTGTTTAAACCACCCAGTCTATAGCATTCGTTTGGAGCAGCATGAACTGATTAAGACAATAGGTAAATGAATAAAATTACTGTTGAATATGCATACAATGGAATACAAGTAAGTTATAAACATATTAACTGGTACGCACAACAACTTGCAGAAACCTTAAAGTCATTTCGCTGAATGAGAGAAGCCCTGGCCATAGATATCAAAACTTATGATCCTATGTATTGTATATTCTTGAATAAACTTAACCATAGTAATGGGGAAAAAAAAAATCAGAGGTTGCTAAAAGTTACTCACAGGCAGATATGACAAAAAGGGACAGCAAAAGGGAGGTTTTTGTTGTACTATCATAGAGATGGTAGTTATACAAACTCATACATCTGTTAAAATGCATAGAATTGTGCACTAGAAAAAGGTAATTTTACTACATGATGGTGTAAGCTATAATACAAATTACACATATAAGGAATTGCCTCTATTGTCCAAATGATACTTGAAATTGTAAGTGTAATTTTTTTTTGAAAAGAGTTAGGTGGTTATTGCTGATTTAAAAAATAAATGTAGGACTTTCTCAGTTTATTTTGTCTTACATGACCTTGGCAGCATGTATACATTAAGAAATTCACTTATTTTATCTAAATTGTCAAATTTGAGGGTATCAAGTTGTTTTTGGAATTGTTTTATTTTGCTCTTGATGTCTATCGGTTCACTAGCAGTGTCTCTTCTTTTTCCTGATATTAGAAATCTACATCTTTTACATTTGTTTGAGTTCTTTGTAGATTCTGGATATTAGCCCTTTGTCAGATGAGTAGATTGCAAAAATTTTCTCCCATTCTGTAGGTTGCCTGTTCACTCTGATGATAGTTTCTTTTGCTGTGCAGAAGCTCTTTAGTTTAATCATATCCCATTTGTCAATTTTGGCTTCTGCTGCCATTGCTTTTGGTGTTTTAGACATGAAGTCCTTGCCCATGCCTATGTCCTGAATGGTACTACCGAGGTTTTCTTCTAGGGTTTTTATGATATTAGGTCTAACATTTAGGTCTCTAATCCATCTGGAATTAATTTTCGTATACGGAGTAAGGAAAGGATCCAGTTTCAGCTTTCTACTTACAGCTAGCCAATTTTCCCAGCACCATTTATTAAATAGGGAGTCCTTTCCCCATTTCTTGTTTCTCTCAGGTTTGTCAAAGATCAGATGGCTGTAGATGTGTG
>NW_016808198.1:2026411-2035575 GCF_001698545.2 Rhinopithecus bieti
AAAAAAAAAAAAAAAAGAAAAAATAAATCTACATCTCTTGATTATTTATCTTAGTCAATTTGGCTAAGAATTCATCAATGTTATGAATATTTTCAAATACCCAACTTTTAATTTGATTGATTTTTCCCCTTTTTCTATTTGTATAAATTTATAGGGCATAAGTATAATTTTGTTACATGAGTATATTGCACAGTGGTGAAATTAGGGCTTTTTGATTTTCTTTATTCTTTTCTTTTTTACTTTTAATGATTTCTAATTTCGTATTTACATTTTCTTGCTCCTGCTTGCTTTGGATTTAACCTGTTCTCTTAGTTTTTTTAAGATGAATGCTTATGTTACTTATTTTAAAACTGTCGTCTTTCTAATACATACCATTTCGTGCTATAAATGTTCCTCTCAACAGAATGTAAGTGGCATCCCATATATTCGATTGGTTGTATTTTCATTTTTATGATGGTCTAAATATTTTAAAATATCTCTTTACATATTCTTTTTGACTCCAGAGTTGTATAGAATTATGCTGTTTAATTGCCAATATTAGGAGTTTTTTAAATATCTTTTTATTATTGATGTCTAGTTTACTTCCATTATGGCTCAAGACATACTTTGCATGATATCTTTGCAATAAAATTTGTTTTGTGGGCCAGATGTATATTGTTTAATGTTCCATGTACACTGCTGTTGTTGAGTAGAATGTCCTGTAAATGTCAATTAGTTCAAGTTTTCTGATGATTTTATAAAGGTCTTCTATAACGTTACTGAATGTGTCTGTGTAATTGTTCTGTCATTGCAGAGAAAGCTCTGTTAAAATTTCAAACTATGGATTTACTTATATTACTTTTTGGTTCTCTCTTTTTTTTTTTCTTTCTTTTATTTTCTTCATGTGTCTTGACACTGGTTTTAGAAATATCCACATTTAGGATTGTTATGTCTTGTAGAATCAGTCTTTTCAGGTAATGTCCTTTCCTTTTTTCTTTTTATTTATTTTAAAATTATTATTATTTATTAAGTACAGAAAGGGTCTCACCATGTTCCCCAGAATGGTCTGAAACTCCTTCCTCAGCCTTCCAGGAGCTAGGATTAAGTGATGATCCAATGCACCCACACTGGTCATATCCTCTTCCATGCCAAGAAATAAGATATTATTTCTTGTTCTGAAGTTTACTTTGTCTTATATTAATATAGAAATTTTAGCTTTGTTTTGGTTGATAATTTCATTGCATGGATTTTTGTTCATTGCTCAATAGACAATAACTGATTTTAATTAAATGACTCCCAATATAGAAATATATTTATACTAGTAAATTTGTATTTAGCTCTATGCTGTAGTGAAAAATATTTGATTACTGACTATGCTTTTAAATTTTGGATTCTGTAAATGAAATATTAAGATTAAATTTTGAGTCTACTTGTTAATATAGTATGTAAGTATCTCTAGATCTCAAAAAATGTAACATGCCGAAAATATATTTTCAAATACATTTTGTATTCTAGTAAGCCCTTTATTATCACCAATCCTATCGACACTAATTTGGTTTTCTATGTTTCGCAAAATTTTGCGTGCACTAACACATATATGTGAAGAATGAATTATTTTCTTTAGTGTGAAAATCAAAATTTATCACTTAAAATCTTGTCTCTGTAGCTAATTGTCCACTATTTAAGTTGACTATAGTAGTACAAAGGATAAAAATGAATTGCTAAGGTAATAAATTTTAAAATAAATCAAGAGATTATACAGGTATACTGAAATTGAAAATTTAAGTGAATGACTGGTGGATGGCGGAAGCCAAGTTTTTCACTGTTGGAGTGTTAGTTTACTGATAAGCCAGGGAAGAAGACTGGAATAATCCACCGAGTACTGTGGCTCATGCCTGTAATCCCAGCACTTGGGAGGCTGAGGCAGGCAGATCACCTGAGGTCAGGAGTTCAAGACCAGCCTGACCAACACAGGGAAACCCCCATCTCTACTAAAAGTAAAAAATTAGCCGGACATGGTGGTACATGCTTGTAATTCCAGGTACTTGGGAGGCCGAGGCAGAAAAATCACTTGAACCCAGGAGGTGGAGGTTGCGGTGAGCCGAGATCGTGCCATTGCACTCCAGCCTGGGCAACAAGACTGAAAGTCCATCTCAAAAAAAAAAAAAAAAAGAAGACTGGAATTATCCATGTGATAATGGATTACAGTTGGAGACATCAGGATTAACTCCACTTTTGCTTAATATAAATATAAATAACTACATATAAATTAATTTCTAGATATGTAAATATATATAGGTTAGCATAAATGCATATATTTCCTTGGTTCTGTCAGCTTAGAGGTTCTAGAAACAATGATGGGCTAGTATCATCAAGCCCAGTCTAATGCTAAGACTCTGCTTTCCTCATTCTCTAAATGAAGAAACCAGAATCTGTAGAGTAATGACTCATTTTAGGACAGGAACAGGAAATATACAAAATAAGGCTGAAACATCTTGTAGTGCCATAAATAAGGAAGTACTCCAAAAAATATTTACGTTGATGGAGGAATGTCAAAGGGACGTAGGAAAGAACTCCCAAAGGCCTGATCTGGAACAATTTGAGTACAAAATAAATAAAGAAGCATTGAACTCTAACCCAAAATTTAAAATATTCATTAATCTACAGCAATATAACCAAATAAAGTAACAAATTATTCTTGCAGAAGAATTCCAAATAATTTATCTAGAGACTTTGACCTCAAGGATTTGGAGCCTATTTCTTCATACTCTAAGTGTGATGATATCTTCCAAAGACTACAGTATGGAAAGGATGAAAATAATATACTTTCAGTGAAAAAGACTGAAAAACACTGCCTCAGCCAAGTGATCAAGGTCAACATGAACAGTGGTTTATCATGTTAATAGTATGTACCTTTGATATGATAAAACTAACATGGAAATTTTATGTGGTCTTCCTTCCCAAACTTTATGACTCTAGTCTAACTATAAAAAAAAAAAAAAAAAAAAAAAAAAACCGTACCAATTCCAATATCAGAGTATTCTAAGAAATACTGGACAAGTACTCTTTAAAACTCTCAAAATATTCAAAAACAATGGAAGTCTGAGAAATGATCAAGAAACTCTAAGAGTTGTCAAAGACTGTACGACAACTAATTGCAATGTGATATCTCAGATAAGATGTTAGAACAGAAAAAAGGACAAGGGGTAAAAGCAGAAAATCTAAATAAACTATGAAATTTTAGATCATGATGATGTGTCAAGATTGGTTTATTAATTGTAACAAATGTAGGAGACTAATATAAGACAATAATAGGGGAATCTAGATGTGGGGTATATGGGAACTCTGTACTATCTTCTCATTTTATCTGTAAATCTTAAAAGGATGTAAAAATAGAATTTATTTTAGAATTATTATCTTTCTCTCTGTATAAAGAAGTAAGAGAGTTTCAGTAGGTCCTACAGTAAGTAGGACCAATATTTTAACAGAATGTAATTTAAAGAAGCAATGAGAAATATGAAAATAAAATTTAAAGATGCAGTAAAAATTATGAAAATTATCTTCTTAAAGGCAAACAACTAACGAGATAGTGAAAAATGACCAAAATTCAGGGTTAGACAGAAGCCTGGGGAGATGAGCCTGGTTTGGGAGTAGCTTTTCCCCTGGAGGTGTTTGTTGATTCTGGAGAAAACTAAACATGAAAAGAGCTTTACTTATGACGAGTGAGGAATAAAGGGATGTAACCCAGCCATAGATTGGTACTCCAGAGCTATAAGGTAGGAAAAAGAGAGATTCACAAGTAGACGGGTCCCTACCGGGACTGTAGCTCAGCTTGTAATCATTTCCTCTATTGAAATGGGATTGTTGTACGGAGGAGTTTTTGAATTTCAAAGAACAACAGCAGAATTAAATGTGCATAGTTTTGGAAGAAAATTATTTTACCTAGTTCTGTAGTTATCCCCACACTCAGCATACATACGCTCCTCTACATACACACACACACACACACACACGAAACACAGAAGTGAAACACAGAGATATGAAACATTCTTGAAAAACCAATAATAAAACAAAAAGCCCACTGTGATGGTTAATATTAGGTGTCAACTTGATTTCATTGACAGATGCTTAGATGGCTGGGGTAAAGTATCGTGTCTGAGTATGTCCAAGAGAGTACTGCCAGAGGAGACTGATATTTGAGCCAGTGGACTGGGAGAGGAAGACCTACCCTCAATGTGGGTGGGCACCATTCAATCAGCTGCCAGCATGGCTAGAACAAAACTGGTGAAAGAAGGTGAAATAAGCTGGCTTGCTGAATCTTCTGGTTACCTTCTTTCTCCCATAAGGGATGCTTCCTTTGTTCCTCCCACCCTTGGACATCAGACTCCAGCTTCTTTGGTCTTTGGACTCTCGGACTTACCCCAGTACTTTGTTGGGGCTCTTGGGTCTTCAGCCACAGAATGAAGGCGGCACTATCAAATTCCCTGTTTTTGAGGCTTTTGGACTCAGACTGAGTCACTACTGGCTTATTTTTCCCTAGCTTGTAGACGGCCTATTGTGGGACTTCGTCTTGTGATTGTGTGAGCCAATTCTCTCTAATATACTTCCTTTCATATTTACATATATCCTATTAGTTCTGTCCCTCTGGAGAACCCTGAACAAACACCCACAGATATTAAAGCTTTTAAGATATAAATTTTATAATAATAATTGTATTTACCTTGTTCAAATAATATAAAATAAGATTTAAGATTATCTACTAAAAATCAAATATATAAAATACAAAATTGAAATGTTCTAGCTAACTAAATGCAATACAAGTATTTAAGATCTCAATGGTTGTGTTTTAGCTTCAGCTTAGACACAGCTGAGACATGAATTTGAGTACTGGGCTGGAGTATGAGGTTGAGAGACATAGAAGACATAATGAAACAATGTAATGTATGCTAAATTGGGGCCCTAGACCAAAGCTTTCAAATGGTAGACATTCAAAGAATATACATTGATGAATAAATAAATGAAGTGGAAAGATATGCAGTGGACTGCCATTCAACAAATAATTGCTAAATTTTTATTTTACTTTGCTTAATGTGTGATTCAAAGAAAATTAATTCAATTATTTGGTTGAAAAGAAATCATAGTTTAGAACAAAACAAAACCAAATATTATCATACTCAAAATCTCTGAGAATAATTCGGAGTACTATAGGATATTAGCTCAAGGGCTGAAGTAGGTTCATAAAATCTCTGCCTTTACACTTGCTGTAAGAACAATTGATCTGATTATCATACTCTTTATGTATTTTCCTATTTGATGTCAATATCCTATTAACAGCATTTATATGGAGCCTAAAAAACAATAGTGACAACTCCATTAAATATGTGTAAGAAATATTATCTCTATAGGAGACAGTGTTTCAACTTTATTCAAGAAAACCTTTAAAGTAACTTTTAAAGTAAATTATATTGCTATTTAATGAGGTCAATGAAAATTATTACATTTATTATAGAAATGTTTATTTCCTCCATAAAGACAACCTCTGAAGAGTTGAAATTATTTGAAACTGAATGCCTGAATGGTATCCATGACTAATGGTTTTAAACCAGAATTTACTTTCTCATGAAGTATATTGCTTCCCCCCACTTCTACATCAATAGGGCAATGTTTCACTTCCAAAAAGTACTTAATTTGGAGAGTTAATTTCATGTTGCAGTAAAAATTCCATTGAATAATTTCTTCATTTTACCTACTCCTATTCCTTTCCCAAGGTATTATATATAGAAAAACATGCTCAGCTGGTTTCCTTAAACCCAATCCCTCGGGCAGAAAGAAAAGATAACTTGGTCTGAATGATTTTTTCCTCTTCCTGCCTTACTCTCTTATAAACTGACTCTACCTGGCTGAAAATAGATGAAAGAGTGTATTAAATTAACTTGTGCTCTTTTATTTCTGGCTGCTTCAGGAAATGAATTATCAAACCTGAAGTAAACTTATCTTCTTCTTCTTCCTTCTTCCCTGCCCTTCAGGAAAACCTTCTTGCAATATTGTTTCAGATGAAAGTACTATAAAGTCTATCAATGACTTTACACTTCATTATGGGATGAGCATCAAACACTACTTGACTGTACTTGGCTCATTCATCCAGTAACATGTCCAACTTAACTACCGTTTATTGAGGAATTAACATATATTAGCACTTACTGCAATTTTTTGATATATACTTATTCACATGCATGTCTTTTAATTTTATTGCAATGTCATATAAAATATTTCACTGGTCCTTAAAATATTTTATCACCAGAAGAAATGGAGAATCATAGTTCCCAGGTGGTAGAGTAAGATTTAGAAAATGAAACATAGTGCTAAAAGAGAGCTTAGCTGTTAGTGTATGATATGGTTTGGCTGTGTCCTTACCCAAATCTCATCTTGAATTATAGTTCCCATAATTCCCACGTGTCATGGGAGGGATCTGGTTGCAGGTAACTTCATTATGGGAGTGCTTACCTTCATGCTATTCTCATTTTATACCAGGTTTTTCCCTGTTGCTTGGCACTTCTCCTTCCTGTTGCCATGTGAAGAAGGAGGTATTCTGCCATGATTGTACGTTTCCTGAGCCCTTCCAAGCCATGCTGAACTGTGAGTCAATTAAAACTCTTTCCTTTATAAATTACCCAGTCTTAGGTATTTCTTCATAGCAGCATGAGAACAAACTAATACAGTGCAATTACCTCATTTTTGCAGAAGAGTAAAATAGGGCTAAGAAAGTGAAATGATATTATTAATATCAAAAGAACGTAAAGTGTAATAAGTTTCTCTATGATTTGTCTCCAATACAAAATTCTTAAAGTCATTAATCACCTCATCCGTTGGTTTCTCTCTGTTCCTGATACCTATTTTTACTGTTTGTTATGTTCACTCATTCTTCTAGCCAACATTTATAAGGGTTGCTTCTGTGTTTAATATTTTTCTAGGCTGTGAGAATATAACAGTTGGATAAAAGGTAAATATTCCTTATTATTTAGAGTTTTTATTCTGGTTGGGGAGATACAACAAAGTAAATATATCTACTGTTGAGACGAGGCAGATGAACCAAAAGGCTAATGAAGCTTAATTATCAGGGCTACTCACTTACATAGGCCCCTTCCAAGACTCAGAAGGGACACTAACAGCATTTCACATGGTCATATCATTTTGTGTAATTGCAAATTATGCAATATTTATGACAATGGGATAAGATTTTGCCTCATTTTACTTCAACTTCTCCAGCCATCATACTTTTTCTTGTCTTGTCTGGACTTACAGAGGCTGCAGACTTTCTCTGCTTCCAACTAAGGGGAAGCTGATGAAAGAATATATTTGGGAAACATTGCATTACCAATCCAAATTTATTTCAATCAAACAACAAATTTAGGAAGTAAAATACAAGGAAATACAAGTATATTTAAAGATATAGTACAGACACAAATACATTAAAATATAATAAAAATATTTTAAGCAAAATAAATACATAAATATATCTATCTCCTTAGATGTATAAAAAATATAAAGATAGATATAAACATCAATTGATAACTGAGTAGGTGAAAGATATGGATATGGCTATACATGTGCTGAATAATTTAAAAGAGAAACAATCCAGTAGAAAAATCACTAAGATATTTGAACAAGTATTTTCTAAGACTGTCTAACTAAATGATTAATAAAATTATGAAATCATGATTATTCTCTTTAGTAATCAGTAAAATGTGAATTAAAACCAAATTTAAGTACCCTTACATACAGATGACGATTGCTAATATTAAAAAAACACGCACACACACATTTTGGAGGGCATGTGACACAAAACGAAATTTTATACACTGTTCTTAGGAGTGAAAATTAGTATAACCACTTCAGAAATCATTAAAACTCAATTATACAAATGAATGATACAGCAATTTCATTCATATGGATCTTCCCAATAGAAATCCATTCATTTCTTTATCAATAAACAGTGCAATTATGTTCATTGCAACTATTCTCAGAACAAAAACATTTTCATTGCAACTATTCTCAGAACATAAACAATGCATTGAAAATTTAAATAGATTTTAACATTTCAGTAGAATGCCAAATAGCATTACATGCACTAATATGTATAAATCTAATCAACGTAATGTTTACCAAAAATAGCTATATAAAGAAATAGTTAAATTCATATAAAGTACAAAAATAGGCAGATTCAGAGCAAAAATAAAAAAAAAAAGCTCATTAAAATCAGGTACCATTTAAACTGGTAGGAAAATGAAGTTGTGATGTTTTCGATACCGGCTATTATATTTGTTTGCTGATTTCATAGACAAAAACATATTTTTGCCTGTAATCCCAGCACTTTGGAAGGCCGAGGCAGGCAGATTACGAGGTCAGGAGATCGAGATCATCCAGCTAACACGGTGAAACTTCGTCTCTACTGAAAATATAAAAAACTTATCCGGGCACGGTGGCGGGCGCCTGTAATCCCAGCTAGTCGGGAGGCTGAGGAAGAGAATGGCGTGAACCTGCTAGGTGGAGCTTGTAGTGAGCCGACAGTGCTCCACTGTGTTCCTGCCTGGGCAACAGAGCGAGACTCCGGTCTCAAAAAAAACAAAAAAAACAAAAAACACAACAAACATGTTTTTTTTTAATTTTAATTTTTTTTAATTTTATTTTTTATTTTGCATTTCCAAAATTATCAGCTAATGAGAACACTTTTTTATAGATACTAACCATTTGACTCTCTTGTGAGGATTGCATATTCACATCATTTTGCCAGAAATCATTAAAACTCAATTATACAAATGAATGACACAGCAATTTCATTCATATGGATCTTCCCAATAGAAATCCATTCACCTCTTTACCAATAAACAGTGCAATTATGTTCGTTGCAACTATTCTCAGAACAAAAACATTTTCATTGCAACTATTCTCAGATCATAAACAATGCATTGAAAATTTAAATAGATTTTAATAGTTTTATTAGAGTTTACATATATAATTATGAATAACCCTTTTTTCAGGAACTATTTAGAAATACTTTGTTGTATTTATTATATTTCTTTAAAATTTTGTCTTGTTCTATTTCTAATTGCTTATTAATATTGAGTTTATTTTCCTTTTGCCATGAAAGTTTTAAAACATAGGATTTAATTTCTCAGATGATATTT
>NW_016808198.1:2038113-2041562 GCF_001698545.2 Rhinopithecus bieti
AGTATGCATAGTTTTTAAATATCTAAATCTTTAATCTACCAGAATTATAAAATGGCCAATGAAATGTGTATGTAAAAACATACAGCATACAGTAAAAAAATACAACATGTGTATGTGTATGCACATCATAAACATTCACTTAGATATACACATATGAATTAGCTAAAAGATCTTTAGCATCACACATGATATACTGGAATGAGAGTTATCCCACATCATGTGATCTTGGTTCTCATCTCATTTTATTCACTATTTTGTCCTTAACTTGAAGCAAGACACTTTATTTCTCTGGGTTTGTTACTTTAACTGTAAGATAAATTGATTGAACAAAATTAAATCTAAAGTATCCAATAATGTATTAGATAGGATCTGAAGAGTTCTCTTCAGTTCTGACAGTTTGTGCATGCTATGTATGGACCTGATCTCTGCAAGATCCTCCAAATCCATAATGTTCTGCCAGGTAAAATTTATTCTCACATCTGCAATCAGAGGGAAACTAATGTGCACATTATCTGTATTAGGTACATCTATTATTAGTTGCTTAGCTCTTGAGTTCTTTTGTCTAGGTGGAATATCTGACCTCATATTTCCAACCATTGGTGACTTTACCAAGGTACCACAATATACAAATTCATTCCATTTTTCAGGCTGCATGTATTCTAACACTTATAATCCTCTAAAACAGAGGATTAATTTGAGAAATCGGTTTCATTTCTCTGGTAAGTACAAGAAAACTATATATTTATGGATAGTGTTTTTTGAAAGTTATATTCAAGCTGTCATGGGAAAACAAAATTAGGTGATGTTAAGTAAGAGGATGACGGAAGAGGTAGAATAAGATAAATTGAGGTGAAAAGATAAGAATCCCAGTGAGACAAGAGAATATCGTCTGTTTTTCATAGCTTTGAGCTTAGATGAAGCATATGTGCTTAATTTATTATACTTCTTTTGGCTTCTAGGAAAATATTCTTTAACGTTATGTTCTACCAAATGTCTTATATGAGTGCTATGGAATGCACTACATCCTCAAAATTCATATGCTGAAGTCCTAACCCCCAATGTGATGGTATTTGGAGATGGGGACTTTCGAGAATTATCAGGTTCATATAAGGTTATGAGGGTGGACCACTCATGAAGAGCTTAGGACTCTTCAAAGAAGAGACACCAGGGAGCTTGCACCCTCTCTCTCTCTCTCTGTGCCTTTCTCTCTCTTCCTACCATGTGAGGATGCGTGGGAAGACCTGTAAACCAGGAAGAGAAGTCTCACAAGAAACAAATTCTGCTGGCACTTTAATTTTGGATTCCCTAGCCTCCAGAACTGTGAAAAATAAATTTCCATCATTCAAGCCACCCAGTCTATGGCATTTTGGTTATGGCAGCCAGAGTTGACTAAAATGGCTATTACTTTACTCCCATTATCAAAATCTGTATTAGTCAGGAGTCTGAAGAAAAATAGAATCAATGAGATATGTGTACATGTATATCTATATCTGTATCTATATCTAATGCTAATATTTATCTACACCATATTGATATCTCAGTATTTGCAGTCTGCAAACTGGAGACCAAGGAGAGTCAATAATATGGTTCTAGTATGCATACAAAGACCTGAGAACCAGCATAAGTTCTAATCTGAGTCTGGGTCTAAAGGCAGAAAAAGATGAATGGATGTCTCAGATCAAAGAATCAGGCAGAGAGAGTGAATATTCCCTTACTCAGATTTTTTGTTTTATTCAGGCCCTCAATGGATTGAATGAGGCACATCCACATTGGGGAGGAAAAGTTGCTTTATTCAGTTTATTAATTTAAATGTTAATCTTATCCAGATACACCTTCACAGAGACACCTAGAATATACTTAATGAAATCTGTGGGCACCCTGTAGCCCAGTCAAGTTGACACATAAAGTTAACCATCACAATGAGCTAGGTGGATGTAGGTTTTGCCATTTTCAAAACAAATCAGCTGTGGGCAAATGTTTCTTCCAATTCTCAGTCTCTAAAACCATTTGACTAAAGAATTATTCTAATTTCCTTTTTCTCAATCACTCAAACAGTGAAATAATCTAAAAGCCAAAATGTTCATAATATATTTGTCCTGCATCCTCTCACTGCCCACTTTATACTGATCCATAATTATATCTCTAAGTATTTGACATGTTATACTAGTTTGCTTTCTTCTTCATAGCGATTTTCTTTTTTAAGTGCTATACAATACTGGTACAACAGCAACAAAAAACTACTTACTTTAGAAAATGCTTACTTTAGAACGTGGTGAATTGAAATGATTACAATCACTTTCTTTCTAATGCTAACAGCTTGATCATGACAGCTCAGTTCAAGACATTTGCCTCACTGAATTGACCAACCCAAAACTATTTTGTCATAAACTTTCAGTTTTTCCAACCAATTGCTCAATTTTTAAGACCCTCTCTGGCCCTAAAACTTAACACATATTCTTCACTAATTTCCCCAATTTGAGACATGGCAGACTCTCAAGATAGTTCTTGCTTCCTTCAGTAGGTCTAATAAAGTTAGCTTTGCTTTCTGAAAAGATTTTTTATGTTTGTCAATAATCTCCAGGCAGGTATAGAATACCAGAAAGGAAAAGACTTGAAAAAAATAAAATAAAGAAAGAAAAGGAAGATAATTAGATCTATCTTAAAAGCATGACCTTATAAGCAGAAGAAACTATTGCATTTCTGTAGAAAAGCCAGACAATGAGATAAAATTAGAATATTTTATGTACCCTATAAGGCAAGAGGGAATACTTTGGTGAGGACAAAGCAGTACAAGCATGTCTGTCACCCCCTTTGTTTTGTAGAATCACTTCCTCAACCTGTACAAAATTAAAATTTCATAAGAATCCTATTGATAGGTTTTGTGCCAGTCTTTTTAAATAAGGTATTTTTAATTTTCACCATTTTTTTAAAATTGCAAAACACCTATTTCACCACCTACTTTTTTTCTATGAATATTCTAATGTGAATATTAATGTTCCTATATATTTGGTTTATATTTATTTAAAGCTAACATTTTTTCTAGTGAATGTATATTTATTAATCATTCAACTGAAGGCTACGAAAATAAAACCATAGTAATACAATTTTTAATATAGAAAAAATACTGTTTTATCAAAAGCATGAGAATCTAGAAAATATACAAGTGTTTTTTTCTTAACCCTTAACTCACCATCTTTGACTTAAATATAAAAAAAATGAGAAAAAGAATTAGGTGGTTCCACTACTAAATCAGGAAAACTAAATTAAACAGTTACTCTAAATAAGGTGAATAAAACAGACACTTTTTTAGAAGAAAGACCTAGGTCAGAAGAACAAAAGAGAATCATAAGACTACATGTAGACTACATGTAGCTCAAAAATATTGGCTGTGCAAATTGTAATGAACAGAATTCAAGGTTTTGAACTCCACCTTTTTTTTTTTTTTTTTT
>NW_016808198.1:2042027-2052228 GCF_001698545.2 Rhinopithecus bieti
TTCCTTCTTCTTCTTCTCCTCCTCCTCCTCCTCCTCCTCCTCCTCCTCCTCCTCCTCCTTCTTCTTCTTCCAATTTAAGTTCTGAGATACATGTGCAGGACATGCAGATTTGTTACATAGTATACATGTGTCATGGTAGTTTGCTGCACCCATCAACCCGTCATCTACATTAGGTATTTCTCCTAATGCTATTCCTCCCCTAGCCCCAAATCCCTCAGAAGGCTCCTGTGTGTGGTGCTCCCCTCCCTGTGCCCATGTGTTCTCATTGCTGAACTCCAACTTCTATTTTTGCTCTAGGATTCAAGGAATTGGTTCTAATTCAAACAGGTCTTAAGTTCAAATTTGTAAACCAAGATGGAGACATCCAGTTCAGGGATCAGTGAAAAAAAAAAAAAAAAAATCCAAATGAGATGTTCTTAAGAGCAAAGGAGCAGGCAATAGAGAGGTCCATCCACACATGGCAAAAAAATTGTTTCACAGCATGTAGAATTTACTAAATTATTTTCAGTCTCACTTGAATTTAAAATATATAAAAATAAATACCTGCAATACATTGAGCAGCTACACTATGTTGAGTAGTACATGCAAAAGTCTTATAAACATTACCTTCATAGGTAAAATTGTGGCAAATTATTTCCTACATCTGTATTTTACAGGTAAGAAAAGTGAAAATAGAAATAGCAAGTTTTTTGTTCCAGTTCACATACAATGTAGGTGACAGAATTCAAAACCACATCTGTCTGATTTCACAGCAATAAACTTTCACTGAGTTAGATGTTCATAAACTTTTCCAAAAAACTATTACAACTTTTTTTGTTGTTTTTCAGTTTTGAAACACCCATATTAAGAATTCGATTTCAGTTGTTGGCAAGATTTTGACATTAACATGCAAATAAAGTCAAGATGATTTATGGTGTTTTGTTTTCTTTCTCCCAAAACCTGAATAGGATTCATCCTTTATTTTAGGAGAAATTTCAATTGTAGAGTATATCGTACCACTGGACATGACTCTCTTTTGTGATGTCCTCTAATTATCACTTGAAATTACAGCCTTTGAAGGCACAGAATCTATTAGACCTCTTCTGTCTGAATATTCTTCCCAATAACCCATTCTACATTCACCACTGCACAGCCATATGGAGCTGCTCAGTCTTTTATTGAGACTCTTGATTGAAAAGCCTCATGGGACCATGAACAGCCAAGGAAAGAGAAAAGGATTAGTAGTAATAATACTAAGATTGGACCAGAAAGACTGATTCAGCAGATATATGAGCCATAATTTCACATTCTACCATCCCAGCAGCAAGGGAACTAATTACATGGCAGACACTCTGGACTTCAGGTACATTTTTCATTTCACTTCAGTTGAAGTCAAGTATTCCAAAGAGTTTGCTACATAAAACAATGTGTTTGCTGCCAAGACGCACTAAAATATGTATGACAAAATTGTAATATCAGGCTATCCATGTTACAACAATTCCCAAAGCTATGAAATTGCAAATTCCTTTCCCATTAATGAGGGAACTCTATTTCAATCAGTGAGTTGAAATATCCTTGTTTATTGTGATGCCTTATAGCATACCATATGCAGTGATTGTGCTTTCCAATAAAACTTACTTGATGAACTTTGGGGTATAGAAAAATGTCAAGTTGATGTTGTATGATGCAATTTTTGCATTATGTATATTTTAAAGGGAATGCTTTGTTTCTGAAATATCAAAATTATCAATGACTGTAAAAGTAACAGTTTCTCATTCTTTAAATCCTCATGCTAATAAAATGTGAGTGTAATTTTTTTATTTAAGATTTTAATTTTTTTGAATTTTCAGTAAACTGAAAGTGTTCATTGAATATGCAATATGTGTGTGTATATATATTATGTTGAGTAGTACAAGAAAATCTTACAGATATTACCTTAGTAGTTAAAATGGCTGCAAATTATTTCCTACGTCTATATTTTACAGGTATGAACATTGAAAATATAAGTAGTAATACACACACATCTGAAATACCATTATGAGCAGGTGATATTTTTTAAATGACTGTCACTAACTTCAAGTGATGTTAATAATGTATTGGAAGAAAGTTTACAAAATGATTTTAAAAAGCAAATAAATGAATCTTATATAGAAATAGTTATTAGAATGCACACAAAACTCTATGCAAGTAAAGAAATGGATTTGGGGGTCTCTTCAAATTGATTCCTGTTCATTAGTTTCATCTCGTCATGAACATCAGTCCTCACCTAGGTAAGTTTTAATTCCATGTCAGTGATCTACTCATCATCAAATCTTAATGATATCCCTAGTCCCATGACCCATCTATTTTCACATGCCTTTTGATCCCCTTCCCTTTGCTTCACAAGCAACTATGCCAAATAATAGCCACTTTTATGAATATTCTTAAATAATGACTACTTTTTTTTTTTAAAAAAAAAAAAAAAGCACATTTTATAGCACCTGCTAAATGCTAGGATTATAGTTATATAAAAGTCAGACATGATTTCTGCCTTTTCAGAGGCTACATTCTAGCTGGTATTGCCACTAGGTTAAAACTTACACATCTCAAATAAATATCTAGAACTTAATAGCCTATTGTGGGCTGGGCACAGTGGCTCATACCTGTAATGTCAGCACTTTGGGAGACTGAGGCAGGTGGATCATTCGAGGTCAGCAGTTCGAGGCCAGTCTGATTAACATGGTGAAACCCCGTCACTACTAAACATAGAAAAATTAACTGTGCATGGTGGCATGCTCCTGGAATCCCAGTTATTTGGGAGGCTGAGGCAAGAGAATCTAATCAACCCGGTAGGCTGAAGTTGCAGTGAGGCGAGATCATGCTCCGGCCCCACAACTGAGGGAGATTCTGTCTCAAACT
The DNA here is from genome assembly GCF_001698545.2 of Rhinopithecus bieti. Taxonomy (NCBI): domain Eukaryota; kingdom Metazoa; phylum Chordata; class Mammalia; order Primates; family Cercopithecidae; genus Rhinopithecus; species Rhinopithecus bieti. Next base: position 2,044,905 of record NW_016808198.1, read on the forward strand.
AAGAAAAAAAAAAAAAAAAAAAATGAAGAGAGCAGCTAATGGTTCACCAAACACTTCTTATCTTTATTTTGCACAAATATCAAATCTATTCTTCACAACCTTTATTTTTTGTTAAATATGGCTGTGTTATTGATTGACCACTTTACTGGGTTCTAGATAATAAAATGCATGGAAATGATGTGTACCACATCTAGCAAGGTCCATTGGTATTACCTATGCATGGTTCTCTCTCACTTGCCCTTCCGTTGAAAACCACCATATCTTTAATGGTAGAGAGTTCATAGGAAAGTAACCAGAGACCCTGAAGCACTGATAAGAAGAGATCAACCTATTGACCAGAACCCTCCTTTCTCTTCTCATGTAAGTGATAAATGCACTTCTACTGACTGCAGTCACAGAGATTACAGGGCTTAGATTTGATTGCTATGACATTACTGTAACTAATGCAGAACTCGATGAGATGAAGGTATAAAAATAACTCCTAAAATATGTGATATTGGCTTCATAATAGGATAGATGAAAACAAGGAAACACACCGGAGGCCGAAGAGATGCAAAACCATCATATGTAGTGATACAGTATTCATTAAAAGTATTATCTGCCATGACTTGCAAGGCAGTTCACATTGCCTATAGCTCCAAGAGAAGTAATTGAAGTGATAATATATGTTGGCTTTTACTTTCACGTTTAGACATATTTTACAAGAAATTCATGAACATTGACCAGACAATTTGTAAACATAAAAGAGAGAATAGAGATAATTTATAAATTTCAGGATACAAACAGTTGGAAGAGGAAAGGACTATATATCACCTAATGACTTAAAACTTTGTGCTGGGGCAATGACTGGAATGGATTTTGGGCAGACACCACTGCAACTAGGGTGTGTTTCTAATATACAAGAAGATGATAGTTGGTGGTCAGAAGGAAAAAATATTTTCTAAGATATAAAGGAGCCTTTAGATAGAAGATACATGAAAATTTGATTATTGATTTGAAGATAGAAACACCCTTTTTGAATTTAAATGAAACTAAATGAGCTTTTATCATTTTAAATATTTTATTTGTTACAGAAATTAACATTAACTAAAACTTTTATCCTTCCCTCTCACACTGCTGTGGTTGAATGTGCTTCCAAATTTCATGTTAAAACGTAATCCTCAAGGCAACAATATTAAGAGACAGGGATTTTAAGAGGTGATTATGTCATCAGAGCAGAACCCTCATTAATGACATGAGAGGCCTTATGTAAGGGCTGGAGGGGAACTAGCTAGGCCCTTTTTTGCTTTTCTGCCTTTGGCCATTTTAGGACACAGCAACAAAGCACCATCTTAGAAGCAGACAGCAGCCCTCACCAGACAACAAATGCTACAGCCTTCATCCTAAACTGCCCAGCCTCCAGAACTAGGAGAAATAAATTTCTGTTCTTCATAAGTTGCCCTGTCCCACATATTTTGTTATAGCAGTCCAAACTAGACTAAGATGCATACTATTGCTATAATCTCCCAAATATGCATGTGTATATGTTTGCATGCATTTATGGTATGTAAAAAATATTTATCTTTATCTGTCTGTTAATCCATCTAATCAACTATACCTACTAACAAATTTAATGTATTAAAATCTACATTTTCCATAGAGTAAGTCTTAATTATTATTAAGAGAAAGTGTCCCATTGTCTGTTTTATTTGCTTGTTTTTTAAGATCAAATCAGGTTTATTTTAGCACTTCTCCTAGTAGCTCAGGAAAAAACTGGAGTTTTGAATGAATTGATTGCTCAAAGAGGAGAATAAGTACCCATTTTCATATACTTCCTAAGTATTTCTAAGGTATATCTTCCAGGTATCTTCCTCTCTTTTCTTCTATCACTCTATAGTGGGAAAGAATTAAGAAAAGGTAAGTATACATTATTGTAACAGCCTACAGTGAGGTTGTAGTACCTCCTTGACACATCAAAATTCTGCTGTCTTATCTCATTGTCTACAGGTTCAATACAGAAAAGTCCAGTTATTGAAGAGCTTTCTAGCAAACAGCCTTCTAAGGCACTGGTGCTCCTTTGTGAATTGGCTTCATCTTCTTTCTGATTTGCAGGCAGCACCTATGTGTTGCATTTCTTTTAAATGTATATTCTCCTTTGCTTATGCTGTAGAAGGTCCTAGTAAGACTGTGAAAGAGAAGAAGAATTAATAATTATAGAAGTACTAGTCATGAAGTAACCTATATTGAGAACTTACTAAGTTCTCAAGTTCCAAGAACTAAGTTCTTTGTATGTTCAATAATCTTTAATCATTTTACTATTCCTATGAATACTATTTCCCCATTTTATGATGTGAATACCAAGGGACAGAAAGAACTCTTAGAAGCTGATCAAGAAAAATGAAGAGAACTCTTTAAAACTCCAATGTCAAGGGTACAATGGAAGACAGCATCTAATATGTGTTAGAAGTTAATAAAAAAAATAGAAGGAATAAGTTCAAGAGAGCTATTGTACAACATGATTTTTAAAAAGAAATAAAAGGGTATTATTTGTAAAAAACAAAACAAAACAAAAAAACTTATATGCCAATACATTTTAAAGTATTTACATAAAATGGACAAATTCCACTTACCAAATATGACATAAATAATAGCATGCAGTTTCAACATATGTGGAACTAATAGAGCAATTCAGTCATTAATTAAAAGCATTTTATGGAGAAAAATCCCAGCCCAAATGGCTTTATTAATACATGCTATCAAACAATCAAATAGAAAAACATATAATATTCCACAAATACTTTCAGAAGTAAGAAAAATAAGGCACACCAAACATCTCATTTTGGGAGACTACTATAATATTTTTTGGAAAATCTAAAAAGAAAAAAAATCAAATTTTAATATCATTAATGAAAGTAGATGCAAAAACTCTTTAGAAAGTTTCAAATCAAAGGCCTGGCACGGTGGCTCACGTCTGTAATCCCAGCACTTCGGGAGGCGGAGGAGGGCAGATCACAAGGTCAGGACATCGAGACCATCCTGGCTAACACAGTGAAACCGCATCTCTACTAAAAATACAAAATTAGCAAAATTAGCCTGGCATGGCGGCATGCGCCTGTAGTCCCAGCTGCTAGGGAGGCTGAGGCAGGAGAATGGCATAAACCCCGGTGGCGGAGCTTGCAGTGAGACGAGATGGTGCTACTGCACTCCAGCCTGGAGGACAGAGAGAGACTCCGTCTCAAAAAAAAAAAAGTTTCAAATCAAATCTAGAATTATGTTAAAATGATAAATCAGATAGGGCATATTAAAGAGCAGTAACTAATAAAACACAGTATATGTGCAAATAAATACGATAAAAATATCCAAAAGATAATTTGCAAATTAAGTTTAAAATCTGATATTCAAGCAATATCCACATCAACAAAATTAAAGAGATATATCATATGATTATCTCAATAAATGCAAAAAAGCATTTATAAAATTAACAGGTATTATTAATTGAATACATCAATTAGAAACAAAAGAGAGCACTGTTGTTGCTGTCATAAAGCATGTCTTTTAAAAGTCTACATTAAACATAATGAAAGGTTGAAAGTCCTTTCTTTGAAATTGGGAAAATGACAAAAAAGGACTAATTCAACACATCTATTCAATAAACTTGAGGATACTACCAATGCTGTAACATAAGAAAACAATAAGAGCTATAGAGACTTAAAGGACAAACAAGCCCGTTATTATTTTAGAAAATAGTTCGTCTTTATAGAAAACCCAAAAAATATTATAGTCAATATACTAGCATTAAAAAATGACATTCTAAGTGCTCATGGAGATAAGATTAGCACAGGAAAATCACATGTACCAATATATAGAAAATTGATAGGTATATATAGAAAATATATATCTATATATGTATATGGGCAATAAAAATATCAAAACAAATACTTTTACAATAGCATTACAATTATCAAAATTACTAATAAAACTAATAAAAGATAAGCAAATCTGCTACACAAAATAAAATCTTAAAAATATTTTAAATGAATTAAACTGAGGAATAAGCCACAATCATGAAGCTGAATGTCTCAAAATTTATAAACTTTGTTTCTCATAAAATTGATCTCATTATTCAATGCAATCTTTTCAAAATATAGCTGACATTTTCTTATGCATATTAACAAATTCTAAAATCCATATGGAAACTAAAGTGTCATGAATAGTTTTGAAACTCTAGAAGAGGAAAGGAAGGAAGATACGGAAGAATTAGAGGGGGAAAGACAGCGGGCAAGAGGACTTGTTATTGATATCACTTATATTTCTGAATTTTTATTCTAAAATCTCAGTACTACTCATTTATAAGTTAAAATATTATTAAAATCACCAACTTATTTCAATCACAAAATGCCACCACTTAAATCACATAAAAAACTACAAAAAGTACTTAATGTTCTACTACTATTGCTACTACTACTAGCTAACATTTATTGATGACTTGCTATATGCTAAGCAATCTGCCAAGTACTTTTATGGATTATCTTATTTAATCCTTAAAATAAATTTATATGGCAACTATCATAACTGTTCTTTCTTTTCTTAGGTGAAAATGTATTAAAATGCATAAAGTACTAACAGATGCTATAGCCAAAATATGAAGCATTTCTATCTTGTTAAAGCTGAGATTTCAATCACTGATGCATCAGATATCATTTTAGTAATAATGACCAAAGTGAGATTATTGGTTTTAGCTTATAGATTCAACACGGTGAAACAGAACTACAATTGCATTGATAATCCAGAAAGAAACTAGACTGGACTGAAAAGTCCCAGGTTTACAAATTCATTTTAAGTGATGGTGAAATCCATTTTTCTATTGTTCAAAAAGGTAGAATTACAGTGTTAGGAATCTGTCCGTTTATAATGACCCAAGGATTTTCAGTGTATTTTGCCCTGCTGCTCAGTGAGAAACATGTGGTATTTAATGATTAAGGTACAATAGAATTTCCTTTTATCTTCTCAACCATATGTCCTGGCATACATAGTGCATGTGAATAGAACTCAACATGCTCATCCAATATCTTTCTTGGCAAATATAATTTTACTGCACACTAAACTTGCATTATACTGCTTGTAGAGTAAGAGACAATATATTAGAGTACTCTGTCCAATAAATGAAAATGACAGATAAAAGATTTAAATATGAGCTACAGTACCAATAAAGGCTAACAAAATGCTTGAAAGAGATGTCTAAGTAATAACATTTATTTTGATGTAATGTTAATTTAGAGCTGAGGACAAGGGCCTCTGTTCATTCCAGGAAATGGATTTAGTAAGAGGAGTTCAATTAAATGCTGCTTCTCAGAAATAGGGGTCAATAATTATTGGGCCCTAAAGGCTAGTTTTCTATCCTGCCATTACACTGGGGTTTTCTGACATTCTTAGGAAAAGCATTTTCCTTATTTTGAATTCTATTACACTTTCTTTTATCACACTGTACATGTTTCTAAAATCTTTCTTATATAAAAGTAAATCTATTTTTGAAGGGCAAATAGCAATATTCAGGAAGATTATTTATTTGAAGAAGACATTGGGATTTTTCTAAAGATAGAATTTCTGTATCGGCAAAAGCTCATGATTTGAAAGCAGATGACATTTATATAACAACAAAATAGAAATTAATTTGCTTTGCTCTTGAGACTGGGAATGCAGGATGTATTAGAGGAATAAAAGATGCAAGAATTGTCCTTTGGGAAATCCTACAATTTTATATAAGGGCAAAAGTAAGAACCAGATTTGGGTTTCAGTACTGGTTTGCAACTAATTAGGCTTTCATTCTTAACTAAGTCCTTCATTTATCATGGGCTTCAAATTAAATGGTTTGATAACTTCACTCAGTCAGTGAAAATGTATGTGATCATGTTGGCCAAATTATGTCTTCTCTGTCCAAATTCCTCCATGAGTTTCCCATCACTTCTAGAGTAAAAGCCAAAGTTTTGAAAATGAAAACATCGTCTAATCTCAATTCTTCCAAACTTTGCGCAAGCCTCAGTGGCCTCACTGCTAATGCTAGACTAAGGCCAGTCACATTGCCCAGTGTGGCCACTGGCTGCACACATTGGCTGTACCTTGTGTGTCTGGAATGCTGTCTTCCCTGGAGAAGAGTTTTTACTTGACTTAACTTTAGTCAGGATCCTAAAGTTTCTTCTAGGTCCATCTGTGCACTTCCTTATAAAATCCAGTTTTAGCAAAGACTATTGCTAAGTTCGTTCAGTGAGAAATCCCCACCCTTGATGTCTGATCACTCTCAATATCTGATAAGGGACCTCATCCTTTACCATCCCCTAGGTGATGTCTGATCACCCTGGCCTGTCTTCAGTGAGAATTCTGTTAGGTCATCTTCACTAGAATCCTCTGCAATTATGATGTTTCCACTTATTAACGTGCCATGCACTGATCCTTATCCTGCTCCTTGGCTATAAGTTTTCACTTGCCCATTCTATATTTGGAGTTGAGCTCAATCTTTCTCCTTTAATGCAAACTCCCATTGCAGTGGTTTAAAAACACACAGGTCTCATTAAACTTAGCAAGCATCAGCAGATTATCACAGGAAAGAATATATATGCGTATATACTTTTTACTATATTTTACTATATTGCATATATAATTTTATTCCATATATTGTATCTATTTTTTCAGTAATAAAAAGGCATGATAAGAAAAGATAACTTAGGACAGTCCCTGGAAGAGGTAGCACTGCAGAATGCTCGTTAGAGGTGTGAGGTAGAAATCTATTGTTATATTTTCTGCTAACCTATAAAACTGCATCTAAATACACATATAGTTATTCCAATATATGTGGTTATTGGAAGTAATTATGTATCAATAGACTCATATTATCTTAATTTTTTCCATTAGTATTTCTGAGTGAACCATACGGACAAGGAGTAAAAGCCAAAGTTTTAGATTCTAGCAGGAGATAATTCTTTGGTTTAAAGATGTGGCTGAGAATTACAGGTATTATGAAAGCCTGGTGACTCCACTGCCCTCTCTTTATCTTATACAGATAAAAGGCTGAGACACACTTGGAATAAAAGTAAAATACAGGTTGCTCAAAGCAGTAAAGAAATAATAAATAAACATGATAATTACAGAACATTGTATGTTCTGTGAAGGAAATAAAGCAAGGTAATTGAAAAGTAAAGTGACGAGGACACTTTGGGTATTCACTAAAATCTCTTTTAGCTAAAATCGCTGTGTACCTCTGCTTTTTTTATAGAAAGAGGAAAACTCAGATCAAAGTATGAGTCACAGGATAGAAGTCAGAGAGGTTAAAAGAGTCAGAATTTATTACCAC
>NW_016808198.1:2055178-2059933 GCF_001698545.2 Rhinopithecus bieti
TTAAAGATGTGGCTGAGAATTACAGGTATTATGAAAGCCTGGTGACTCCACTGCCCTCTCTTTATCTTATACAGATAAAAAGGCTGAGACACACTTGGAATAAAAAGTAAAATACAGGTTGCTCAAAGCAGTAAAGAAATAATAAATAAACATGATAATTACAGAACATTGTATGTTCTGTGAAGGAAATAAAGCAAGGTAATTGAAAAGTAAAGTGACGAGGACACTTTGGGTATTCACTAAAATCTCTTTTAGCTAAAATCGCTGTGTACCTCTGCTTTTTTTATAGAAAGAGGAAAAACTCAGATCAAAGTATGAGTCACAGGATAGAAGTCAGAGAGGTTAAAAAGAGTCAGAATTTATTACCACTCATAGCTTTATTATGATTCATTGTCATTGTAAGGTTTTCTGCAAAAAAAAAAAAAAAAAAAAAAAAAAAAGTTTTTTTCTTTCTGTTTTAGAAGAATCACTTATGTGGCTAGGAATACACTGAAGAGAGATCAATACAGTAATACTACTTAGGAGGCTATTGGAATAATTTGAGTGAGAACCAATATAAGCTTGGACCAGACGATAGGAGAGTAGGTCGTGAGGAGTGGTTGCATTATGGGTATATTTTGCAAATAAAGCCAGAAGAAATTATTAATGAATTAGCTATTCAATGTGAGAGAAAATAGGAGTCAAAATGACCCTATGGTTTTCGCATCTTAGTGCCTACAATAATAAAGGAGTTACTAAAACTAAAAAAAAAAAAAAAAAACAAAAAAAAAACAAAACAAACAAACAAACAAACAAAAACATAGGATAGACCTAGAAGAATAAAGGAGTTACTAACTGAAATAAAAAATACAGAATAGGACAGGTTTCTGAACAGAAGATCAGGAGCTCAATTTTGTACATATTAAGTTTAAAATGACTATGAGATATCCGCATGTGAAGGTTGATTAAAATAGAGTAGTCTGAAATTAACAAAAAACGTTAAGGAGTAAGGATGTATAGATGTTTTTAATTCCTTGATACTAGATGATATTACTACTAAAGTGGTATACCAAATGGAAAAATACGTCCTCAGTAACAGTAGAGACCTATGTAGAAAAATGTCCATAGTCTCACTGGCTGTGCACTTGCTTCTGGTTACGTTCCCAGTTGTCAAAAGAAATAATCTGCTATAGCTCAAAGGTCATAATGGAAAAAGTCATAGGTTGAATTCTGGCTCTATATACAGTTAGCTGTGTGAATTAGGGAAAGTAAATTAAACTCTGAGCTGTGTCTTTATTGATAATAATAGGACACAGATAGTATCTCCCTGATTTCTGATAATATCTTCCATTCCAGTAGTAAATAGTTCTTGTGAAAAGTTAATTATTTCTGAAATTAATAAAAATATATAAAATAAAATTTCTGTTTTGCCCTTAACCATGTGTAAACTAATTATCTTCCTCCTATGACTATTAACACTCTTCTCTAAAGGGCTATTTTTTTCCTTAATAAAAATCAAAACTATTAAAGCATAATGAAAAAATTTTGTGATATGTTCTGATTGCTATTTTTTCTTGATTACGTTATTAGAAGAATTTTATTATTGCCTTACTTCAATAATTTGAAATTCTTAAACATGCTGGGAGTTAAAAAAGATTGAAGTAATTCAAGATAGTACTGATCACAAAACAGATGGTTTCCATATATTCCAATAATGTCAAAGGCTATCAGTAAGATGTGGTGTATAAATATATACTTGATATACATATACGAAATAAATAAATATATATAGATATATAGAGAGAAACAGAGAGAGAGACCCACAGCACTATATAATATGTATGTGTTACTGCCAAGAAAATGTGTGTTTGTTTCTGAGTATAAATATATAGAGATTTGGTGTTTATATTTATACTTCAATTTCTTCTGTTTGGAAAGTGACTATTAAAACAAGGGCAAAATAAAACCTAGGAGTTTTGAGGCATTATTACCATCAGTCAGTTCTTACAGAAAGTATACTTTACGATATGAGTAAAGAGTGAATTAGTCAAGTTTTTATAGTAATTAACCTTCTAAGTGGTCAAACTACTAAATTCCTCTACACTGTATCTTTCTCTAAATATACAAAACATCTAAAAGTCCAACAATCAATGAACTATGCAAAATTTTTACATATATTCTCTCAAGTATGTGATTATTCTTATTTTCTAAATGTGTATAAATAAAAATTACATTTGAGGTAGTATAGTTGAATATTACATATATATATAGACATACATTATATATGTGTGTGTGTGGTTCAGGAATTTAGTGTTAAATTCTCTTACAAATTCATATTCAACTAATTTATAATATTGAACTATTACTAAAATTAAAATATTGTAAACCTTTAATCTAGGCTTGGTATTTTTAATTATTTAATATTAAGTTGGTGCAAAAGTAATTGCAGCTAACTAGCCAACAAATTCAATTAAATGCAATTACTTTTGCACCAATCAAATTCTAATATTAACCTAATACTTAAAAATATTTTGAAACTTTCACATAATTCAAATTCATGTGTATGTGAATTCAGTAGTGTCTGGTTATCTTGCGAAAGAATGTTATCTGAATATAGTGCTTGAGTTTGATATCTCTGGGTTCAGATTATTGACTGTCAAGGGACTGAGGATTTATAGGTTAAATTTATAATAATGCTTAAAAGCCAGGAAACAATACAGATGAAGTCAGGAAATACTAAATTAATTGAGGTTCTAGATTTTGTGAGAAGTTGGATTGGTTAAAAAAAAACAAGACTATATGTCTCAGAAGCTTGCCAGAAGTTAAAATGTTTTATGCAATTTGTACAATATTACTTAAAGGTTTAAAATGTTTTTTGTAAATAAATGACATTTTCTGAAAAGCAATTTTTTATTTTACTTGGAGGCTTACATATGTATTTTCACCTAAGAAGTGAACCACTTCCAAAGAAAATAAACATAAGTAAAATTTAAGTGTATAATTGTTTGAAAATCCAAAATAGTTCAATAGTAAGAAATTGGACTACATGTGTAATGATTTATTCATAGAACATACTAGCATAAAATGATTAATATATTTTCAAGGAGCATTTAATACAGAAAAGTTTATTTAAAATGCACAGTTAAAAAATAGAAGGGAGATTACTATCATTTATTTTATGTTCATCACTTTGATTAAATTACAAAAGAAAACTATATGCAATCAACAATGTGTTGATAACAATGTGCATTTTGTAAGTGATATTTTGAATAATTTGCTTTTCTGAAATTTTCCAGACCTTGCACAGTTAATGTTTTTTGTCATAAGAAACAAATAATTTATCGAAAAAAGATGTTATTGTCTATCTTAATATTTTGTTATTTATACAAGCAAGATACCAAGTAGGTCTCATGTGCTTTTATTGTCTCAAAACTTGGTTTATACTCAGTAAAATCAATCTGTATTTATTGATGAACTAAACCATATTGTGTAAGACCTCTTCTATACACTGTTCTGATAAAAAGCTATCAAAAGAAGAAAGAAAAGCAAACTTTCATAAAACATTTGTTTCTTTGAAGTAATTTAGACTTAGCATTTTTCCTTGAAAAGCTTCATGAATAATTGAGCCTAATGTTCATGAAAAGCTCTGGCTGAATTCTAAAACTACAAAAATGTATACTGTTACAATGGGCTTATTAAAGCAATTTAAATTTGATATGAAATGGATTCTAGACTATGAAACAGAACTGACTACTGAGTCAAAAGAACTGATTTTGAAGAATGATGATATGGGCTTATAAATGTCATCATGAAAGTGCTGATGTAAGGGAAAGCCTAATGTACTCATTAGAAATTTTAAAAGAAAATAAGATTTGAAAAATAGAGATTGTAGAGATTGTAACTCATTTAGAATTTGTCTAGCAGGCTTACTGGCTCACTGCCTCCCCGCACCGCCCCATCCCCCACAAACACACCTACTGATAGAAGAACTGGGTTCCCAGTTGCAGCTCTGTTTTTAGTAGCTGTGAGATTTTGAACACATTACTTGAGGTCTCCTAGTTTAAGGGTCCTAATTCATTAAATGGATTAATAGTAGTATCTAGTTCCATCTTATGTGTTTTAGTGTGCATTTAATGTGCCAATTCTTCTATAGTTCTTAGTATTATGGCCGGAAATAGTCATTTTTATTACTATGATTATTTACTTACTATCTATAGTTTCCTTGTACAGGAAAACCAAGTAAATGTATTATTCAAGGCTCCTAAAAACAGACCAGGAACCACAAGTGAGACAGTTTTCAAGCTCAATGGAACAAGAACAAACTGATCAATAGGTTTCTCTTCATTAAATAGGAGGGCTTTAATTCGTGTTGAAATATGTGTTGAACGTCTATTCATACTTGAAGTTCCAATTAAGATGAACTGAAGTCATACAGGCATAGGATCTTTATAAACTGTAAAGTTAAGTGCAAATATTAGGGATGATTACTAATATCACCAGGATTTCTTTTTAAGCATAGCAATTGACATTCAAGTTAGCAAATACCTTTTGCAGCATACTAAAGCTCTTTAAGAGTTAGTTTTTTCCTTAGAAAAATATATATCTTATTTCCTAGGAATAATTCACAAACTTGAACAATTTAGCAGAATTTGTTTATCAATTATTTTAAAAGAGTTTCATTTTACGAAAGTCCTTTTTAATGCTATAATATTGTAATGCATCCTTATTTTAAATGGTATAACTTCTATACTGAATTAATATTTTAATTTGATTAAA
>NW_016808198.1:2059959-2072907 GCF_001698545.2 Rhinopithecus bieti
TAATATCACCAGGATTTCTTTTTAAGCATAGCAATTGACATTCAAGTTAGCAAATACCTTTTGCAGCATACTAAAGCTCTTTAAGAGTTAGTTTTTTCCTTAGAAAAATATATATCTTATTTCCTAGGAATAATTCACAAACTTGAACAATTTAGCAGAATTTGTTTATCAATTATTTTAAAAGAGTTTCATTTTACGAAAGTCCTTTTAATGCTATAATATTGTAATGCATCCTTATTTTAAATGGTATAACTTCTATACTGAATTAATATTTTAATTTGATTAAAACTGCATTTTTCCCTAAACATACCTTTTCATGGACATATATCTATATGTAGTGAGGAATCAGTTTCCACTTAGGATTCATCATCATAGAATATATTGGGCAAAAAAAATATGAGTGTATTTGCCAGCTCAAAGCATTATGAACATTGGTGCAGTAATATATATTAACTCTCCAGGGAAGGTTTTCTGACAGTACTGCTTATATGACACATACTATCTCTTGACCCATGAAATGTATTGCACATCATAAATTTATTACTTGAATTGTCCTAATGGGAGAAGGTTGTCATTCACTCACTGAGATAAATTAAGAGTGTAATAAATAATTTCATTGGCCGCATCATTGATATTTAATTATTTATGCAAATAAGAGCAGAGCTTTATACCAGTTTTACACTCAAATATTATTTTATATTTATGTGGTTTTAGCAGAGCACTTAAAAAGACCAAAGAAGCAATATATTTTTGTCATATTTTACTCTTAATATTGTGATGGGTAACTGAGATTGAATAACCTAAATAACTTGTGACTGGCCAGCCCTTGAAAATGAAACAAATCTATTTTATTCTATTCTGTCTTTTTCTACCATATTATGAATTTCTTCATACATGATTATGCTTTCTCAGACTCAGGTTAATAAAGATACAAAATGACCATAGGATCATATTGGACAGTTTACAAAGTACTTCCACCTCTATTTGAAGTGGGCTCTGACTTTTCTGGCTGGACTTCATTATGAATTGACTCAGAATGCAAGTTGTCAGGGCAGAGAGCAAACAGTTCACACTATTTTGCTCAGACTATATTGAAAGTTACCAAGGAAAAATGAACTGAGTATATGAAGCAGTTTGAATCATCTAAATCTCAACACCTGTTTATCAAAGGAATCCTGCAGACTGTACTGAAAATCTAAGCATGAGTTTTGAGTAAATTAAATTTGGATTTGACCGTTTTCAGTTCAACCAGTTTTATTTTTTTTTACTGTCATAAGCTTGAATTCTTCAAGAAAGGTAGATATACCTTACTCCATGAGATGATTTAAAGAAACGAGATAATGTGTGAAATTTTCAGCAAGTGTCTCTTTGAACCATGTACATATGCTTCTCATTTCCCTAATACAATTTACTGTAATGCAAACTTACTTTAAGCCTTCTCCCACAGATTATGAGCTATTTAATTACATGAGAATTATAGTCTTCTTCTCTGTGTTTCTAGTGCACAGCATTAAATTATTCATTCACTCATTCATTAACTTCCTCATTCAACAAATACTTTAGGTCTGGTACAGTGGCTCACACCTGTAATCCCAAAACTTTAGGAGGCTAGTGTGGGAGAATCACTTCAGAGCAAGAGTTTGAAACCAGCCTGGGCAACACAGCAAGACCCTATCTTTATAAAAAATCATAAACAAATAAAAAATACTTTAACATCTATTATATGTGTGATATAGCAAATTGCATAGTGTTCAAAATATCTAAACCTAGATTCAAATCTTACCTTTATAAAGTACTAACTTTGAGACATTTGCATTATCACATTATCTACAAAAGATTTAGTTTTGAAAATATAAAACTTTATACAGTTATAAAAATTAAATAGTACACCAAATTCAGGATATACAAGCAAAATATAGGAGACATTAAGGGCTAAATAGTGTGGGCTAGTTTCTAGCAATAAAAGCCTATTGAGAACTAAAATTAATAACTTGAGACAATAGGTCTATCAGTCATCTTTAGTTCAATTATGTTGTAGTAATAAAAAGTCAAAGAATTTCCTAGGATTATTTCCACAAAAGTTTAACTCATTAATATTATATGTCTGTGTGGCAAAGGTATGGCTTTGCTCCATGCATTCTTTATTCCAGGATTTAGGCAAAGGGACAGACCCCATCTGACATTCCAGCTGGCATTCCAGTTACTATGCTTCAGTGAACAAACAAGGATAAAAATCAACAGTGGCTCTTAAATCTCCTGCTATCTATCACTTCTATTTATACTACATTTTTTTCAGATTAAGTTAAAATGTGTCTGATTTCTGTGAGGTAGCTAAATGGGAAGAAAAACATAAACTACAACAATTGGTAAGTGATATGTGTAAAAAAAAAAAATCAAATTCTAGGGTGGAAAAGTAATCAAGGAAGCCTCTGCATGGGATAAAATTTGATCAGCTGCATGGGAGAACCAAAGGATATATGTGGAACGGAGAGAGTATCTGGGGATAAAATTGATAGAGCCAGTAAGATGAGAGAAATTTCTACTGTAGTATACTTACTTATTGTAGTAGGCATCACCAACCAGCCCTGTCCAAGCTGCTTAATTTTGGCAATTCATTTGATAACTGAAATTCAGTGAAGACATACAGGAGCCTTTAGACATGTGAAAATCACATCCTGATTGTAGCCTTACACACAATGGTCACTCTACTTTAAATATATTTCTAGAATTTGTCTCTATCACTGAATCCCTACTTCATATCTCTGAGCAGAAAATGCCTTTGATGGCTCAATGTATTTTCAAACTTCATTTTTTATTGCCTCTTCTTCTCATACAAGTAAATCCCTACATATTTTTCAAGTGGTTGATCCTACAGCCTGAATTATTTTTTTTTGTATCAGAAAGAAACATTTTCTTTGGCAAAGCAACATCTTGGGGGTAGCAGGGGTTGGCTTTTAGACTCATACTCAAGTACAAGTGCTGGGATCTCTCCAGACCTACAAAATATCTTGAAATCTAATGTCATAAAGATAAAAAAGCTATTGGATTAAATACTTTTGAGCAAGGGAAGAGCTCAAGACAAATAGTAGTTTAGAAAGATAGAACTAACAACGATATATAAAAGAAAGAAGGTGGGAATCTGGAGAGAGTGATCTTATTATTGAATACCTACCAAGGTTGCAACTGATTGCTTCACTTAGTTGTGACAACGACAATTATGGTGAAAAGTTCTAAAGAGACTTTAATCTGTCAAGGCCAATTGCTGTCAAAACCACTATTTTTAACTATTATAAGATTAATGGAAAAGTGGAGATTTTAGAATTAAATCAAGGTTATATAATCATAATAGCCAGTGTTATTCTTAAGTGGTGTTACTGTTATGTAAATTCCTCTTGAATATATAAACTTTGACCTATATATTAAATAGACAAATGAACAAATAAGTTATGAATAAGTCATAAAGAACTTTAAGAAAATGTTATATAACTCACAATATGTAAAAGGTGATAAACAACAATATTACATCACTTGCTTTCAAGGAATTTAGTAATATTGATGGTTTGATTCATAATTCATGTGTCGTATTTTACATAAACTTCAAAACATGATAAGGTGCTTATAAAGAGCAAAATGATTATATAATTAGTGATGTTATACCCAAAATGTGAGATAAAGAAAGCTTTTAGTTATCTAAAAATTTTGCTATATTGAATCTTTTGTCATTCTTGTCAAAAGAATTACCTAAATTCCCCATTTCCCACAAAAGTCATGCCACAGATTAAAAAAAAAAAAAAATCAGGTGCTTTTAAGAATTAACACTGCATCGTTTGAAACACAAAATAAAGACAATTATTTTACCTTTTCATAACATACTAAAGAAAGAATAATCATATCCCTTTGCTAAAATGTCGGCAATGAAACCAGGCATATAATAGTATAAATTAGGAAAAAAAAAAGTTCAATGACATGAATTTGTAATCCAGCCAAAAATTATATAGAATTGTAGCTGAACACACTTATTTTGGAAAGAGTTACGGAAAGATGAATCTTAATAATATCAATCAGCATGCATTTTAAAAATACAAATCCAACTGCAAGTAAAAATCATAACTTTTTTAAAAAACTGGAACTATTTCAATAGATACAAATTTGTTCATGAAAATTTAAACAGGATATTGTTTCAATAGAAAACTGATTTCCAAAGAAGCAGTAATAAGTATTCTCATAAAATTATGAACAGCTAGCATCATCCCTGCTATAACCTTTCCAGAATATGAATGTGTTGATTAACTGCATGAGATACGACACTTGAATTAGCCTTCTAAGCACTAAGATCTATACTTATGGTGAATCTAGTGCTGCAGTCCAACATGCCAAGTTTTCAATTTGATTTCTATGTGAACTTTTCTCTTTCCTCGTATGAATTTTTTACTGGGAACTTTTTTTGTTTAAATGTTAAAAAAAAAAAAAAAAAAAAAAAAACATTATAATCCTGAAAGTCTTATGTTTTTCAAATATCACTTTATAGTTGATTAATATATGCCTTTATTGCTGATATCAGTAAGTTTGAAGAATTGTACTGAAATAAACTATTGTCATGAAGGTCACAGAGTAAGGTCATTTTACTGTAGAAAATACTTTTATCAAGGGACTGGCCATTTGTTCTAAATTATCTTAAGAAAAAGAAAGATTTTAAAGGTTTAAGTTCCTAGTCACTTATGCAAGCATGTCAAGGTATCATCTATTTCTGCTTCCGTTAAAGAAACCAATAAGTTGTGTATTTGCTATTACTATTTCCATCAAAGAGGAACCTGGAGTCAGAATGCCAGAATTTAAATCTCACCTTTGCTCTTTAGCAAAAAAATGTCTTTCAGGACAATTGATTCAAACACTGTTAGTTTTTTTTGCTTTTTCATTTTTTTATACGTGTAAAGCCTTTATTACACTCTGAATCTAAGATAAATGAGATAACACATGTAAAACTTTTACACAATGTGTGCCATATGCCTACCATTCAGTCAATGGCAATTACTATAAATTAATATAGTAGCTACCCTGATAATGTAAGTGGACCAACCAGGATTTATACTGGGGCCTGTCCCATTCTAACCCCTTTTATCTCCCCACTGTACAACACTGCCTCCTGATAATAAGTATCTCATTAATGAAACTGTCCTCTACAAAAGGTTTGCTGAAGATGGTACTATTACATTTGAAAATAAAACTTAACTAGGACACTAAACTGAAAAGCTGTCTTCTTAGTAATAGAATTTGTTACAAAAGGCCTCATCTAGTCTGTTTTCTTTGTAGCCAAGCCAGGTGAATTTGCTGGAGAAAAGAAACACTGATGAGACTGTGTACTGACCCATTCTGTCTCCCTGCAGACAGTCCCAGCTGGCATAGTGTGTACTTGTTGTCCAAATGAGACCGTATTTTGTTTTTTTTTTTACTTTTGATTGTATCTCTCCTAGGAAATACAAATATAAATGTTGCTGTTGTGTTATCTGCAGAGGAAAAAGAAATTGGTGTCTGATGTTTGAAAGAAGCAAATCCCAAATGAAATCATTCTTACATTAAAATAGAAGCAATGGATTATAACTGCAAATATAAACCAGGTGTCTTTCATCGTTTTTTATTCTAATCTCATTACAGACACATGAAACTTTGAAGTCTGTCTTATTTGGATTAAAAAAAAAAAAAACTTTTAAATTTATTTGTATAAGCACATAGTTCCAAGGAATGTCTTAAAAAGTGGAAGCGTGATGGAATGGCAGAGACAGAGACATAGAAAGTGAAGCTCTACATCTTGCTGATACTTAAAATATGTCAAAAATGGCTGAATTTCAGATACTGGGGTTTCTATTTTGCTTACAAACAAAAGAAAAAGAATAGTGCATATTCATAGAACTGTTTTGAAGGAAACAGCAAGAAAGTAGGTAAAAGAAAGAGACAAAGATATGGTGTTTCAGCATAATTCTAACTGAAATAAAAAAGAAAAAGACAAGGTAGGGAAGACGCATGCCACAAAATATCTTTAGGTACAGGAAAAAGCTCTCTGTTTATTGTTACACCCTGTGCCCTAAATCGGCATATTCACTCCTATCTACAGCTGGATCTTTTGAGGAAAAACAAGTTAACTCAGATAAAGTTAACTTGTTGAAGTCGTTACCTCAACATTTTTATTGATTTTACACTTGTTTAATTCATTTATGTTTAGATGGTATAAAGTCAAAGGAAATGCCACCAATATTAGCATATTTGGAGGGACAATGTGTAGAATTGAAGTACACAGATCTATATTTGAGATAATAAAATTAACAAAAGATTTGGAGAAAAATAGTGAAGAAGAAAATAGTGATTAATATCACCAATAGATGAGAGTCTCATGGATAAGGTACACAATTGAAAAAAAAAAAAAAACTCTAAGAGTTATTCATTTATTGTCTTTTGCTTATTTATTTAAAAAAACACCCATACTGACCATGTATCATATCTCTGGATTTGTAGACAGATTTGGTTGAGAATACCTACCTTGTATTTTGTGACTGTCGTATACTTGAATCTGTGAGTATGTGGCTTTAAGGTACTTGCGTAATACAGCAAAAACCTCCAAGAAAATACAAATAGGCCCCTGTTTTACTAATAATTTTGCCTATGGTAAAGGGCTGCCATCAATACCTACTCTAAAATGAGCTGTTTTTTTATGATGACGATGATGTTGATAATGTTGATATTGGTGATGTTGAGAAGGAGGAAGAGAATGTTGCTATATCGTTCTCCCCCACCAGGTCACTTATGTAGCTGTACAGGATGAGGTTGCTAACCTCAATAAGCTCATTATTCATAATTCAATGGGACACACACACACACACACACACACATCAATAAGTACAAAAAGCCCAACACCACAGATTTACATGCAACTTTCTAGAGGCATATAGAAGTTAAAATACCTGACTCTCTCAAACATTTTGTCTCACATATATAGTTATATTAAAACTATGAAGAAAAGACAGAAAGATAAATACTTCTACATATTTGGTAAATTTGGTACATTTTTTATGACTCCTTAAGAATTCTCTTTTCTTCCATTTACTATTGGTTTCCTTCAGTTATTGCTCATATGGGAAACTATTAAGTTATCTTCTAAAACTTGTCAATTTCCTCTGAATATATTAGAGTTTGCTTATATTACTTTCAAGGTGTAGTTTTATAAGAGAGTGCAATATTTAAGTGATGTTAAACAGAACAGAAGAAATAACCATAAACCATATTTTCCACATACTACTCTTCCATTATTATACCCAAAGAAAGTAACACAAGTAAAATCTGGTAGACTATTAAACCTTACAAAAGTTTAGAATTTTTTGGTCTCAGTTCATATGATGTGAAAATGAATGTAAGAGAAATATATCTGGGAAGTGAATAATTCTCATGCAAAATAATTGGAATGAGAAAATCAAAACCTGAAATTATTAAGTTGAAAACTGACATAGTGCTTTAAAAGAGAAATCTAAAAATTCCCTTAATAAACCATGAAAGAATGAATTATTTGCACTGTTGACAAACACAGAACACTTCAAACAATGAGTTTATGGTAGCTCAGGAGCCTCTGACTACAAATATAAACTTCAAGTATACATCGTATTTCAATTCATATGTAATAGAATTAGTATAATACAGCTGACCTTTGAACAATATGAATTTGAACTGTGTGGGTCCCCCCTTATACATGAATTTTCTTCGGCTTCTGGCACCCCTGAGGCAGCAAGACCAACAGTCTCCTCTTCCTCTTTCTCTTCAGCCTACTCAACATGAAGGAGATGAAGTTGAAGACCTAAATGATGATCTACTTTCACTTGATGGATAGCAAATATATTTTTTCTTTCTTATAATTTTCTTAATATATTTTCTTTTCTCTAGCTTGCTGTATCATAAGGATACAGTGTATAATGCATATAGAAAATATGTGCTAATATATTGTTTGTCATCTGTAATATTTCTGCTCAGCAGTAGGCTATTAATAGTTAAGTTGTGTGACCTAACTACACAGCTCCCCTAAACCCTGTGTTGTTTAAGGATCATCTGGATATGAGTGTGTATATTGTAGGGATTTTTGTCCTAGCCCAAATAAACATGACACCCTTTCGAATATCTCATTTCTAGAACCAAGGTGTTTTTATCACGGTGTAGGGATAGGTTTCCTTTGGTTCCTCCTATAGATACCTTCTTAAGCCCTCAGGGCGGATGTTCCGCTACCAATTACTGACTTAAGAACATTACTGTACTGAAATAGTCATCCTTTACAGGTCTCTCGTGCTTTACTTATTTATTTTATTTTATTTTGACAGTCTCACTCTGTCTCCCAGGCTGGAGTGCAGTGGCATGATCATACCTAACTAGTTTCCACCTCCTGGGTTCAAGCAATTCTCGTGCCTCAGCATCCCAAGTAGCTGGAATTACAGGGGTGCGCCACCACACCTGGATAATTGTTTGTATTGTTAGTAGAGGCACCATGTTGGCCAGACTGGTCTCTAACTCCTGAAATTCAGTGATCCACCCACCTCGGCCTTCTAAAGTGCTGGGATTATAGGCATGAGCCATCACACGTGGCTGTTGCTGGTTTACTTCTATTCTCACCTCAAGTAAGTAACCCTGCATGTCTCCCACTCCCACCCCCATACAATATTCTGTCAGGGTCTTTGCCTCAATTACCCTTGAGAAACTGAAAAAAGAAAAGGCTTGGAATGAAAATTAAATGGAATGGTCTAGCTTTATGTTCAGAGATAATGACAGAAAATAATAAAAATATATAAAATATTTTAGAAGTACTAATGTGTTTGTACAAGTCCAACCATTTTAGCAATGTTACTAAGCAAGATGCCCGGCTTAACTTTTCAATGCATCTCTAGTTTCCTGGAACACCAGTAAAAAGACTAGATCAATGCTCTAGCAACCATCAGCTGCAGTGCTCCCAGCTGATCAGTCTTTCAATTCTCCAAGAAATCATACATTTTCAATTTTAATACTATGCTTGAATATGCAATATAGGATTCACAAATCTTATTAGTTCCATCTGCATTTAATTATTCACTTTCTTATCATGTAAATAAAGTTCACCTATGGTGACCAAAAAGTGTGGAGGTACTCACAGGTTATACAGACAATAAGATTTGACACATTGCTTTCTGAGTCCTCCAAATTATTTTGTTAAATTATTGAAATTATATAAAAAAATTAAAAGATAATAACAAATTCAAATATTTGTATTGGAATGAGAATATGGGTGCAATAGTTATTCAGTTACCTAGTTTCCCAATCTAATATCAGGGAATATGAACTACATTTTTTAAAACTCCATTTCACATTTAGGTCAGCAGAAATGAAATGAATGTGTTTTTTGTGCCTATGTATTAAATGCAGAAAAAGATTTTGGGGAACATAATGGATCTACAGCTTATAACAATATGTTTCTGTTCCAAATGCTAATGAACAATGGATACATTCTAGAAAGGTAGGAAAGAGGGAGATTAGTAATTATGGTTTTGAGTGTATGCTATAAACCATGCATCCATCTACTGAGCAAAGTTCTTACCATAAAAATTTTATAAACTTTTAGGAGCCTATGTCTATTAGCATGTTCTCACGCTGCTAATAAAGACAAATCAGAGACTGAGTAATCTGAAAGCAAAGAGGTTTAATTGACTTATAGTTCCACAGTGCTGGGGAGGCCTCACAGTCATGGCAGAAAGTGAAGGGGAAGCAAGATATGTCTTACGTGGCAACAGGCAATAGAGGCCATGTGCAGGGGAACTGACCCCTATAAAACCATCAGATCTCGTGAAACTTATTCGCTATTATGAGTACAGCACGGGAAAGACCTCTTGATTCAACTACCTCTCACCGGGTCCCTCCCACGACACGTGGGAATTATGGGAACTACAATAATTTAATATGAAATTTTGGTGGGGACACAGAAAAGCATATCACTGTTCTATAAAATTGTATTTAATATCATATGTGCCTTTACTGGATGCCTCTAGGTCACTGTTGTTTTCACATTCTTGTGAAATTTCCTTTTCCAATAATGTCAAAATATTCAATTTTTACTTAGAATAGGGATGAAAGTTTCTTCCCCTCTATTATTGCTGAACTAATACATGTCAAGAATGAATAAATTAGCACTGATAATTTCAATAAAAATATTAGCTATAAAATTATAAAGCAAGGATAAAATTGCAATATAACGTTTTTATTCCAATGAAGCATGTGCAAAGACCATTTTTAAAATCAGGTGAATTTAAATTCAATTTTTTACCAAGCTTCCCTTATTCACAAGAGTGTGATTACTGAAAAGAAATTACTTGTGGTAAGGAAGAAAAAATATTTGTCAGATACATAGCATGTTCTAAAATCTCTATTGTGTTTTTCCTGTATTATCTCAGTATTTAAATGAAATTGAATTCTTTAAGGAGTGCAAAATTACTAGAATATTTAGTTTAGAGGACAGAGTGCAAAAACTCAAAAGTGCAATGAAACTAGTAAATGGAGAAGCTGATATTCAACTTAAGAGCCATCTGGCTCACAAATTTGTACTTTTTGTGCTATTTCAAAATGCTTCTTCAAAATAACAAAAAGCAACATTAATTTAGCAATAGCCAGTGTGACAGGTGTCTGTCATATTTTTTTCTAATGTTCACAAAATCCTGGAAGGCAAAATCTCTGATCTTTGTTTAAAAAATCTAATCAAAATTTTCCATAATTATAGAGAGAAGCAGATTTAGAGTATTCTATAATTTAACAGAAGAAAATTGTACATTTACTCTTTTGGCTGATTTCAATGGCAAGTATAAAAAATTCAGAACAGAAAAGTCTCAGAAAATATATGGTTATGTCCAAGAGTGTTTATCCATCTAAAGTATCAGAAGGAAGTCAGTTAAACTAGCAAATACAGCAGAGATACCAACAACATTGTCCATCACCAAGGCTCAAGCTAGCTGTCCCCCAAAGCCCAGCCAGCAGGTAAATGTCAGAGCAAGAAAGGACCAAAAGATCACATACAAACTTCATTTGTAATTCTTCCTACAGTCCTCCATATATCATATATCTCCTTTTGGATACCATTTATCTTGCCTAAGAACAGGTCCACAATCTATGAATTACAAGGAGAGAGATGTGGGGGGTGGGGGAGAGAGAAAACAATGTAATTTCTGGGCAAGAGTAAGCAGCACATATAGACAGCATGAAGACTATCCTTATCCATCAATCTATCATTCTCAGACACTATAGACTACAATAGACAGATTCAGGTATCTCCCGATCCTGATACTGAAAAATAGAACAAAAGACAAACACTCACTGTAACTTTGAAAGGGAAACTAAATAGATAAGGTTTAAAAAGGTCAAAGGTCTCATATAGCAAAAGGAAAATGGAGAAGATAGGTTAGAAAAAAAAAAAAAACTGTGGGAAAAATTTTTGTTAGTGTTTTCATACATATTTATGATAGAAACCCAATGTCATTGTAAAACCTTTCCATTTTAAATAGATTTTTTTCAGCTTCAGACATTTGATGTCCACTTATTGATATCATCCTTCCCACATTCATTATAATGGCTGTTAACTATAATGTTAATTATAATGACTGTGTGTGCATGTGTGTGCATGTTGTGTGTATGTAAGCACACACACACACATATATACCTATATATACGATTTTATATACACATATATACATACATTCATACACACACACATATATGCACATTTATTCTATTCTATCTTTTATTAGATAGTTGTGTAATTGTTATCTCTGACTCAATTTCTCCTATTTTCTCAATTTGACAATATCTTTTAAAATTTCAAAGTTTTTTAGTCTTGATAAAGTCCAATTTATCAACATTTTTCTTTTATGGCTCATGCTTTTGTTGTCATGTCACAGAAATATTTGAATAATCCAAGGTCTCAATGCTGTTTCCCATGTTTCTTTCAATAAATTATATAATTTAGATTTTTACTTGAGCAAATGATAATTTGAGTTAATATGAGGTCTCAGTTGAGGTCTTCATTCTGTATTAAAATGTCCACAATTTTTTAGCATCATTTGTTGAAAAGTCTATCCATCTTTCAATATTGTTGACATTCAACTCATCATATATGTGTAGGTGGCTTTATTTTTCTGTTCCATTAATCTATGTGTCTATCTTTAACCCTGTATCACAATGTCTTGTTTACTATAGCTTTGAAATAAGTATTGAAATCAGTGTGTATTTTTGTTTTAGTTTTGTTTTGTTTGAGACACAGTCTCACTCTGTTGCTCAGGCTGGAGGGCAATGGCATGATTATTGCTCACTGAAACCTTGAACTCCTGGGCTCAAGATATTGACTTCCTGAGCCTACTGAGTAGCTGGGACTACAGGTAAACAACACCATGCTCAGCTAATATTTTTATTTTTAATAGCAATGAGGTCTCGTTATATTGCTCAGGCTGGTCTTGATCTCCAGGTCTCAGGTTATCCTCCCACCTTGTCCTCACAAAATTCTGGGATTTCAGGTGTGGGACACTGTGGTTGGCCCACTGTGAATTTTGAAAGTTTACTCTAAAAATTCAAGCAGAAGAATCATAAAGAAAACCCTGTCTTGGCACATTATAATCCTATTGCTAAGAAAACAAAAAAAAAAAAAAAAAAGGAGAGAGATACAGACATTATGCACACAGGAACAAATATATGTACAAATGACAGCATGTTATTTATCAGAAATTATTCAATCCAGAAGCCAGTAGAACCAAATATTTAACATACTGGAAAAAACAGACATGCATACAAAATTTGTAACCTAGAATTCTATATCCAGTGAAAATATATTTTTAAAATAATGGCTTTTTTTTCAGATAAACAAAAACCTAGAGAGTTTATCATCAACATAGTGCAGGGAATTTGAAAGCATTT